>NC_079214.1:62968653-62986153 GCF_029633865.1 Lampris incognitus
CACACCAGCCACCTGCATGTCCTCCCTCACCACATCCATAAACCTCCTCTTTGGCCTTCCTCTCCTCCTCTTCCCTGACAGCTCCATATTCAGCATCCTTCTCCCAGTATACCCAGCATCTCTCCTCCCCCCATGTCCAGACCATCTTAATCTTGTCTCTCTTGGTTAGTCTCCAAACCGTCCAACCTGAGCTGTCCCTCTAATATACTCGTTCCTAATCCTGTCCTTCTTCATCACTCCCAGGGAAAATCTTCTCATCTTCATCACCCCCACCTCCAGCTCCTCCTCCTGTCTTTTCATCAGTGCCACTGTCTCCAAACCATACAACATAGCTGGTCTCACAACCATCTTGTAAACCTTCCCTTTAACTCTTGCTGGTACCCTTCTGTCACAAATCACTCCTGACACGCTTCTCCACCCACTCCACCCTGCCCGCCCTCTCTTCTCCACCTCTCTCCTGCACTCCCGGGTACTCTGAACAGTTGATCCCAAGTACTCAAACTCATCCAGCTTTGTCAAAAAAATAAGAAATGTTGAGAAAAGCCACCACCATCTGTCCTTCCACGTCCCTCTCCTTGACACCATCCCTGCCCATCACCTCCTCATCACCTCTGCTCCCTTCACCAGCGTGACCACTGAAGTCCGCTCCAATCGCCCCTCTCTCCTCCTTGGGTACCCTCTCCACCACGTCATCCGGCTCGCTCCAGAATTCGTCTTTCTCCTCCATCTCACACCCACCTTGTGGGGCCTATGCGCTGGTAACATCCATCATCACACCTTCAGTTTCCACCTTCATACTCGTCACCCTGTCCGACGCTCTCTCCACCTCCCACGCTACACCCGACGGTCAGGTCTGCAGAGGAAATCACTGGTGCCACCCTGCCCTCCATTCGGGACCTGTACACCTCCAGACTCGGGAAACAGGCAGGCCACATCACTGCAGACCCACCACAGCCTGGTCACAACCTGTCCCAACTCCTCCCCACTGGCAGGCGCTACAGAGCACTGGACCCCAAAACAACCCGATCTAAAAACAGTTTCTTCCCACGGGCTGTCATGCTAACGAACACTTAGCACTGTCAACTAAACCCAGCCATGGTGTAGTATATACTGTACTGTACATGGTGTACTATATACTGTACTGTACATGCTGTAGTATACTGTACTGTACATGGTGTACTATATACTGTACTGTACATGGTGTAGTATACTGTACTGTAAATGGTGTATATACTGTACATGGTGTATATACTGTACTGTACATGGTGTAGTATATACTGTACTGTACATGGTGTAGTATATACTGTACTGTACATGGTGTACTATATACTGTACTGTACATGGTGTATAAACTGTACTGTACATGGTGTATATACTGTACTGTACATGGTGTACTATATACTGTACTGTACATGGTGTATATACTGTACTGTACATGGTGTACTATATACTGTACTGTACATGGTGTAGTATATACTGTACTGTAAATGGTGTATATACTGTACATGGTGTATATACTGTACTGTACATGGTGTAGTATATACTGTACTGTACATGGTGTATATACTGTACTGTACATGGTGTATATACTGTACATGGTGTATATAATGTACTGTACATGGTGTAGTATATACTGTACTGTACATGGTGTACTATATACTGTACTGTACATGGTGTAGTATATACTGTACTGTAAATGGTGTATATACTGTACATGGTGTATATACTGTACTGTACATGGTGTAGTATATACTGTACTGTACATGGTGTATATACTGTACTGTACATGGTGTAGTATATACTGTACTGTACATGGTGTATATACTGTACATGGTGTATATACTGTACTGCACATGGTGTATATATTGTACTGTACATGGTGTAGTATATACTGTACTGTACATGGTGTAGTATATACTGTACATGGTGTATATACTGTACTGTACATGGTGTAGTATATACTGTACATGGTGTATATACTGTACTGTACATGGTGTAGTATATACTGTACTGTACATGGTGTACTATATACTGTACTGTACATGGTGTAGTATATACTGTACTGTACATGGTGTACTATATACTGTACTGTACATGGTGTAGTATATACTGTACTGTAAATGGTGTATATACTGTACATGGTGTATATACTGTACTGTACATGGTGTAGTATATACTGTACTGTACATGGTGTAGTATATACTGTACATGGTGTATATACTGTACTGTACATGGTGTAGTATATACTGTACATGGTGTATATACTGTACTGTACATGGTGTAGTATATACTGTACTGTACATGGTGTACTATATACTGTACTGTACATGGTGTATATACTGTACTGTACATGGTGTACTATATACTGTACTGTACATGGTGTACTATATACTGTACTGTACATGGTGTAGTATATACTGTACTGTAAATGGTGTATATACTGTACATGGTGTATATACTGTACTGTACATGGTGTAGTATATACTGTACTGTACATGGTGTATATACTGTACTGTACATGGTGTAGTATATACTGTACTGTACATGGTGTAGTATATACTGTACTTGTTGTATATACTGTACTTGTTGCATATACTATACTGTACATTGTACGTGTACTAGTACTCTGTCGTGTCCATGTACCTCAGGCATGTGTGTCAGTAAGCAGCTAACATCTAGTTCAGCATCTCTGTCATATTCTCTGCACCGCTGCACTTCATCGCCTCTTATGTCGCCTGTATAAGTCAGTGCTTGTGTATATATATATCTGAAGAGTGTTGTGTTGTTGTGTGGTAAGTACACCGGGACAGCCACGAACCCGGAGTCAAAGCCCACGTGTGTGCAAACCTGCACGACCCTGATCCAGTAGGTTTAGTGTCCTCCACTTGTACAGGGTTAGCATGGCCATTCTGCCTAATGTTGTCTTTTTTCCAGCTATCTAGCAGGCCGGGGGTTGCAAATACACCCTTTTCAGATAGTCAAACCCCCCCCCCCCAAGTGTTACTCAGAGCTTTGCTCCTTAACTTGGGGGGGGGGGGTCGCAAGATAATTTCCAGGGGTGGCCAGATGGTGGTGGAGAAAGACATAGAATAAGAGGTTTCAGACTGGGTCATGGTTTCTACATTACATCGCCCCCACCGGTGGTACAATTTGTCTTAGAATAGATTTTATGGAGGGTGTGCACGAGGTGCCGCTGTTGCAATAAATCTAGACACACTAATTAGAGCCGGAAGTGGATTGGTTGTTGTTCTGTCTGCGGGCCCAGCAGTGGTCTTCCTGTGTGGGTCTGGTAGCTCCCATGCACGTGTTATATATTACAGTGATCCCCTCACTTCATCAGCCATCAGTGCGTTTGCATGGTGGCGTTGTGAGTTAAAGGTCCCAGTGCTATTGGGGGCGGGGGGGGTCCTGAACACCAGCCTGATTATTCTGGGGGGGGGGGTCACGACTCAAATAGGTTGAGAACCACTGCCTCTGGCTGTGCATGTTCTGTCAGCAGCCGACCACTTATAGCTCCCAATGTAACTCCCACCAGAGTTTCTGTCACATGGTAAAAAATAGTTCATGATAAATGTCACCCATAAAGTAGAAGAAGATATAAATATCACTTCTGAAAGGTGCTGGAAACTTGCCAGCCACAAAGGCATTAAAACTGATGTGCCAAGCTTGCCATTCTACTGTTGGCACTGTCATCGAATATAAAGCCGTAAGGTTGTCAATATTGTACAGCTGTTTATAACAAGGTGAGTTACAAATGTTATAAAGTGTTTTATAACAAGGTGAGTTACATATATTATAAAGTGTTTTATAACAAGGTGAGTTACAAATATTATAGTGTTTTATAACATGATGAGTTACAAATATTATAAAGTGTTTTATAACAAGGTGAGTTACAAAGATTATAGTGTTTTATAACAAGATGAGTTACACATATTATAAGTGTTTTATAACAAGATGAGTTACAAATATTATAGTGTTTTATAACATGATGAGTTACAAATATTATAAGTGTTTTATAACAAGATGAGTTACAAATGTTATAAAGTGTTTTATAACATGATGAGTTACAAATACTACAAAGTGTTTTATAACATGATGAGTTACAAATACTACAAAGTGTTTTATAACATGATGCGTTACAAATGTTATAAAGTGTTTTATAACAAGATGAGTTACAAATGTTATAAAGTGTTTTATAACATGATGAGTTACAAATACTACAAAGTGTTTTATAACATGATGAGTTACAAATACTACAAAGTGTTTTATAACATGATGCGTTACAAATGTTATAAAGTGTTTTATAACAAGGTGAGTTACAAATATTATAAAGTGTTTTATAACATGATGAGTTACAAATATTATAAAGTGTTTTATAACAAGGTGAGTTACAAAGATTATAGTGTTTTATAACAAGGTGAGTTACACATATTAAGTGTTTTATAACACATGATGAGTTACAAATATTATAAAGTGTTTTATAACAAGATGAGTTACAAATATTATAAAGTGTTGATTAACATGATGAGTTACAAATATTATAGTGTTTTATAACATGATGAGTTACAAATATTATAAAGTGTTTTATAACATGATGAGTTACAAATATTACATTGTTTTATAACATGATGAGTTACAAATATTATAAAGTGTTTTATAACAAGATGAGTTACAAATATTATAAAGTGTTTTATAACAAGATGAGTTACAAACATTATAAAGTGTTTTATAACATGATGAGTTACAAATATTATAAAGTGTTTTATAACAAGGTGAGTTACAAATATTATAAAGTGTTTTATAACAAGGTGAGTTACAAATATTATAAAGTGTTTTATAACATGATGAGTTACAAATACTACAAAGTGTTTTATAACATGATGCGTTACAAATGTTATAAAGTGTTTTATAACATGATGAGTTACAAATATTATAAAGTGTTTTATAACATGATGAGTTACAAATACTACAAAGTGTTTTATAACATGATGCGTTACAAATGTTATAAAGTGTTTTATAACATGATGAGTTACAGATATTATAAAGTGTTTTATAACATGATGAGTTACAAATATTATAAAGTGTTTTATAACAAGGTGAGTTACAAATATTATAAAGTGTTTTATAACAAGGTGAGTTACACATATTATTAAGTGTTTTATAACATGATGAGTTACAAATATTATTAAGTGTTTTATAACACATGATGAGTTACAAATATTATAAAGTGTTTTATAACAAGATGAGTTACAAATATTATAAAGTGTTTCATAACATGAGTTACAAATATTAGTGTTTTATAACATGATGAGTTACAAATATTATTAAGTGTTTTATAACACATGATGAGTTACAAATATTATAAAGTGTTTTATAACAAGATGAGTTACAAATATTATAAAGTGTTTCATAACATGAGTTACAAATATTATAAAGTGTTTTATAACATGATGAGTTACAAATATTATAAAGTGTTTTATAACATGATGAGTTACAAATATTATAAAGTGTTTTATAACATGAGTTACAAATATTACATTGTTTTATAACATGATGAGTTACAAATATTATAAAGTGTTTTATAACAAGATGAGTTACAAATATTATAAAGTGTTTTATAACAAGATGAGTTACAAACATTATAAAGTGTTTTATAACAAGATGAGTTACAAATATTATTAGGTGTTTTAGAACATGATGAGTTACAAATATTATAAAGTGTTTTATAACAAGGTGAGTTACAAATATTATAAAGTGTTTTATAACATGATGAGTTACAAATATTATAAAGTGTTTTATAACAAGGTGAGTTACAAATATTATTAGGTGTTTTAGAACATGATGAGTTACAAATACTACAAAGTGTTTTATAACATGATGAGGTACAAATATTATAAAGTGTTTTATAACAAGGTAAGTTACAAACATTATAAAGTGTTTTATAACATGATGAGTTACAAATATTATAAAGTGTTTTATAACAAGGTGAGCTGCAAATATTATAGTGTTTTATAACATGATGAGTTACAAATACTACAAAGTGTTTTATAACATGATGAGTTACAAATACTACAAAGTGTTTTATAACATGATGAGTTACAAATATTATTAAGTGTTTTATAACATGTTGAGTTACAAATATTATTCAGTGTTTTATAACATGATGAGTTACAAATATTATAAAGTGTTTTATAACATGATGAGTTACAAATATTATAAAGTGTTTTATAACATGATTACTTCTCCACTTAACATTTCTGGGGGATCTCTGCATTAGATGTTTGTGAAATTGTGAGGCGTTGATTAAGTTATTAATTCATTCATTAATTAAGTTTGCCTTATTAATCCCTTGGGGAAATTCATTTACTGCAAATCAACCCACCCTAGCTGTGGTCTGTGTAGCTAGGAGCAGCGGGCTGCCGTCTTCATGCTGCGCCCGGGGACCAACTCCAGTTCCCTTCCCATTGCCTTGCTCAGGGGCACAGGCAGGAGTATAAACCCCTTAACTTGCATGTCTTTGGACTGTGGGAGGAAACCGGAGCACCCGGAGGAAACCCACCGCAGACACGGGGAGAACATGCAAACCCCACACAGATGACGACCCGGGACGACCCCCCAGGTTGGACAACCCCGGGGTTCGAACCCACGACCTTCTTGCTGTGAGGCGACAGCGCTAACCACTGGGCCAACATGCCGCCCATTATTATAGTTTAGTATTATTTTTAGATTTTATATTTAGTATTGCAACAGGCTCGTTGATCTGAAGCTTTCAGAGCACATTATTGTAAATGTGTGTTTTGGCTTTTCTATGTGGACCCACAATGCTGCAGATGAGCCTGGTCTAGCAGCTGGGACAGTCCCCTTCACCCAGATGTATTCCTGGATCCTGGGTAGGGTGATTTCTAGGATTGCTGTGGCCGTAGCCTGGACCATGTCCATAGACAAACCCGTCAAGTGGGCCATCATTTCAAGGGTCCATGGTGTCTTCAATCATCCTCCTCCATTGTCCAAAGAACAAAAATACATTTACATGAATATTCATCTGTATGTTATGACTTTGGGCGGCACGGTCGGTCGCCTCACAGCAAGAAGGTCTTGGGTTCGAGCCCCGGGGTAGTCCAACCTTGGGGGTCGTCCCGGGTCGTCCTCTGTGTGGAGTTTGCATGTTCTCCCCGTGTCTGCGTGGGTTTCCTCCGGGGGCTCCGGTTTCCTCCCACAGTCCAAAGACATGTAGGTCAGGTGACTCGGCCGTACAAACTTGTCCCTAGGTGTGTGTGTGTGTGTGTGTGTGTGTGTGTGTGTGTGTGTGTGTGTTGGCCTGTCCAGGGTGTCTCCCCGCCTGCCGCCCAGTGACTGCTGGGATAGGCTCCAGCATCCCCGTGACCCTGAGAGCAGGATAAGCGGTTTGGATGATGGATGGATGCATTATAGCATTATTATAGCTAGTTGTGTGGGTTGTGCTCAAAGGGAAGGTTGGCGGTCTGCTTGTGAGTCGCCTGGTCGCTGATATTGGCCACCGGAGAGAAGGCGTTACCGGCTCTCTCTTTAAAAAGAACAGGAGTTTATCCTTGCCCGAGCGATGCCAAGAGATTATTTTGCTTGCTGTCTTACCCACCCAGTGTGTGTGTGTGTGTACAGAGAAGTGCCAAAGTATCACTATTACCCCCTCCTCCTCTACACCTCACCCCCGGCAAATCCTGCCCTACCCCATCCCATGCTAATCTTCACGTTATGAATAATTCATCTCTCAAAAACAGTGCAGGAAGTATGGCCTGCTGAAACTGGGGGGCAAGCTTAATCTTTAAATCCATGAGATTAAAAAGGTCCTAGTTGATTTTTATTATTTTTATATTACTATCATATTTATTAGAGGCTTATTTGACAGAAAGTGGCTCCCCCCCCCCCCACTGTCCCTCTCCTGCATGAGGAACCTTATACAACACCTGTGCCATGTTACTTATGCACAGTTGAATAGAATTATCAATACATAAGCGTCTTCGCTGGGAAGCATCACAGGCCTGTAGTGTCTCGGCTGCCTTTTGGAAGGGGGGTAGGCCGACCACAGTATGTAGACCTGGACCACAAGATGCCACACAAAACCAGCAAGAATTTAACAGAGAATCTGGAGAGAAAAAAAAAGCATCGTCTATTTTTTCCTTATTTTTTTCTTTAGGAAAACTGAAGGGAATGTATTTTTCTCTAGGAAAAGGGAAGGGAATGTATTTACTCTCCAGGAAAACTGAAAGGAAGGTATTTTTCTCTTTAGGAAAACTGAAGGGAAGGTATTTTTCTCTCTAGGAAAACTGAAAGGAAGGTATTTTTCTCTTTAGGAAAACTGAAGGGAAGGTATTTTTCTCTTTAGGAAAACTGAAGGGAATGTATTTTTCTCTAGGAAAATGGAAGGGAATGTATTTTTCTCTCTAGGAAAACTGAAGGGAAGGTATTTTCTCTCCAGGAAAACTGAAGGGAAGGTATTTTTCTCTTTAGGAAAATTGAAGGGAAGGTATTTTTCTCTCTAGGAAAACTGATGGGAAGGTATTTTTCTCTCTAGGAAAACTGAAGGGAAGGTATTTTTCTCTCTAGGAAAACTGATGAGAAGGTATTTTTCTCTCTAGGAAAACTGAAGGGAAGGTATTTTTCTCTCTTGGAAAACTGAAGGGAAGGTATTTTTCTCTTTAAGAAAATTGAAGGGAAGGTATTTTTCTCTGTAGGAAAACTGAAGGGAAGGTATTTTTCTCTAGGAAAACGGAAGGGAAGGTATTTTCTCTTTAGGAAAACGGAAGGGAAGGTATTTTTCTCTCTAGGAAAACAGAAGGGAAGGTATTTTTCTCTCTAGGAAAACTGAAGGGAAGGTATTTTTCTGTCTAGGAAAACGGAAGGGAAGGTATTTTCTCTCTAGGAAAACTGAAGGGAAGGTATTTTTCTCTAGGAAAGCAGAAGAGAAGGTATTTTTCTCTCTAGGAAAACGGAAGGGAAGGTATTTTTCTCTCTAGGAAAACAGAAGGGAAGGTATTTTTCTCTCCAGGAAAACAGAAGGGAAGGTATTTTTCTCTCTAGGAAAACGGAAGGGAAGGTATTTTTCTGTCTAGGAAAACGGAAGGGAAGGTATTTTCTCTCTAGGAAAACTGAAGGGAAGGTATTTTTCTCTCTAGGAAAACAGAAGGGAAGGTATTTTTCTCTCTAGGAAAACGGAAGGGAAGGTATTTTTCTCTCTAGGAAAACGGAAGGGAAGGTATTTTCTCTCTAGGAAAACTGAAGGGAAGGTATTTTCAGGAAGTGTCACACAAAGAGAGGATGGTGCTCACTGTTACGCACGAGTAACATTGATTCCTAAAAATTAAAAAAAGAAAAGGGAGGAATATGAACCCCTTTGTGAAATAGCACTTAAAATAACCAGAATAAGGGGATGTCCAGGTCGCGTGGTGGTCTATTCCATTGCCTACCAACACGGGGATCGCCGGTTCGAATCCCCGCGTGGACCTCCGGCTTGGTCCGGGCATCACTACAGACACAGTTGGCCGTGTCTGCGGGTGGGAACCCGGATGTGGGTGTGTGTCCTGATCGCTGCACTAGCGCCTCCTCTGGTCGGTCGGGGCCGCCTGTTCAGGAGGGCTTGGGGGAATAGCGTGATCCTTCCACGCGCTACACCCCCCTGGCGAAACTCCTCACTGTCAGGTGAAAAGAAGCGGCTGGCGACTCCACATGTATCGGAGGGGGCATGTGGTAGTCTGCAGCCCTCCCCGGATCGGCGGGGGGGGGATTTGGCCGGATACAATTGGGGAGAATAAGGGAGAACCCCCCCCCCAAAAAAAACAAAAACAGGGGTATGAAAGACTAGCTGTCATATACAAGATCCGATGTTAAATCCCTTATGATGATAAATGGGGGGGGGGGGCTACACGCGGAAGCCCAGTTCAGCCAAATAACTTTGCAGACTTGCCCCCATGTTTAAGGGGAGGGTGCCAGGCCAAGCAGTCATAAATTGCCATAAACCCGCTTTCCTACAGCTTAGCTGTCCACCAAACCCCAGCAACCACGGAGACTGGCAGTGTGAGGATCTCACCGGACGTGTCGAGTGGGCACCTCGTTTTCCAGATGATTCATTGAATTAGGCCCACGACACCCCCAGAAGGCTTACCAGGGAGCCCCAGCATAACAGCATCCCTCCATCTCCACATCCCACATTCACCGGCCATCACTCTCCTGCAAGTTAATCTGATCATTACCTAGAGCCCCACCACACCGGCACCATCTATACATGCCCACCCAGTGATGAAGATGATGATGACGATTTATTTCCAACATGTAAACAAGCAGGATAAGCCATTGCCAGTAATCTGGAGTGATCAACAAATCCACACACCAAACTCAGCCAACGGCTCCCCGTATGCATCAGGTGATCCGTTACACGGCGGAGAGGCAGTAGGAGGAAGTCCACTGCACCTCCTACCCTTCTTTCCCACCTCCTCTCAGCTTACTTCTGCTACTATACGTTACAAACCCAGCTGGAATGTTCACATGCACTGCACGATACCAACTCGCCTACTGGGGACAGCAAGAGGGAGCAGAAGAACACGGGGGGGGGGGGGGGAGAAAATGGACAAATACACCCTGTATGACGTCACGCAGAGAGACTAGACAGATCTCAGCGCTGCGCCCGCTTGATAGAAGCCAAATGAAATACATGCAATAAGAAATATTAACAGATAAAATACAAGTTGGGCAGCTAACGCAACTCTTCTTCATCCCCACACCTCTTGATGACCGCCCCTTCCTACTTCTTCTTCAGCTGCGTGACGTTCCACGCTCAAACTGCCCCACAACTTTACCCCGCAGACTGAAACGCCCCTGCTCTTCAAAGTTGTACCCACACATAATTTATTATGTTTCCTTCCTTTCTTGGATTCTTGCCCCCCTTTTCTCCCTAATTGTGTCCAGCTAATTACCCCGCTCTTCCGCGGCCGTCCCGGTCTCTGCTCCACCCCCCCTCTGCTGATCCGGGGAGGGCTGCAGACTACCACGTGTCTCCTCCCAGACACGTGGAGTCGCCAGCCGCTTCTTTTCACCTGACGGTGAGGAGTTTCACCAGCAGGACGTAGCACGTGGGAGGATCATGCTACCCCCCCCCCCGACCAGAGGAGGCGCTAGTGCAGCGACCAGGACACACACCCACATCCAGCTTCCCACCCGTACACACGGCCAACTGTGTATGTAGGGACGCCCGACCAAGCCGGAGGTAACACGGGGATTCGAACCGGCGATCCCTGTATTGGTAGGCAACGGAATAGAGCGCCACGCCACCTGGACGCCCGAATACGTAATTAATTGTAGTTTAATTTCCCGCTCAAATTGTATTCCCCTTCTCTACCTGAGAATATTATTTGTATATTACTATTGCTGTCGGGGGGGGGGCTGGGGGAAGTGGCGTGGTCCTCCTGGCGAGGCTCCTCGCTGTCGGGTGGGAGGAGGTGGCTGGCGGCTCCGCTTGTATCGGAGGGGGCATGTGGTGGTCTGCAGCCCTCCCCGGATCGGCCGTGACAAAGCAAGGTGTGTTACCAATGTAATGGATAGATAGATAGATAGATAGATAGATAGATAGATAGATAGATAGATAGATAGATAGATAGATAGATAGATAGATAGATAGATAGATAGGACATATATATACGGATAGATAGATAGATAGATAGATAGATATACATATATATACGGATAGATAGATAGATAGATAGATAGATAGATAGATAGATAGATAGATAGATAGATAGATAGATAGATAGATAGATAGACATATATATACGGATAGATAGATAGATAGATAGATAGATAGATAGATAGATAGATAGATAGATAGATAGATAGATAGATAGATACATAGATAGATAGATAGATAGACATATATATACGGATAGATAGATAGATAGATAGATAGATATATAGATAGATAGACAGATAGATAGATGGACAGATAGATAGATAGATAGATAGATAGATAGATAGATATATAGATAGATAGATAGATAGACAGATGGACAGATGGATAGATAGATAGATAGATAGATAGACATATATATACGGATAGATAGATAGATGGATAGATGGATATACGGATAGATAGATAGATAGATAGATAGATAGATAGATAGATAGATAGACATATATATACGGATAGATAGATAGATGGATAGATGGATATACGGATAGATAGATAGATAGATAGATAGATAGATAGATAGATAGATAGATATACATATATATACGGATAGATAGATAGATAGATAGATAGATAGATAGATAGATAGATATACGGATAGATAGATAGATAGATAGATAGATAGATAGATAGATATACATATATATACGGATAGATAGATAGATAGATAGATAGATAGATAGATAGATAGATAGATATATAGATAGATAGACAGATAGATAGATGGACAGATAGATAGATAGATAGATAGATAGATAGATAGATAGATAGATAGATAGATAGATAGATAGATAGATATATATATACGGATAGATAGATAGATAGATAGATAGATGGATAGATGGATAGATGGATAGATGGATAGATAGATGGAATGGTTCATCTTGAAATACAGCCAGTCTTCTGAAGTGCCCAGACATAATGTACAGATGGCACTCTAAATGGTGCGATTGATTTGGGCTTCAGAGCGAAAAGCACCATCCATAACAGCCGGGATGTGGCGAGGTCCTTGAAAGCTGGGACAAACGGACCACGGTGTCCTGGCACCGGCAAATAAACAGTAGCCTTCAGAAAATACACTGTGCTTTCCTTTATTGCTTGTTCCAGTTTTAATTTATAGGGGTACATTTTCTGCAGTATTATTGTTTTTAGAGTATAATAGAGTTTCCCTTCCAAGCGAAGGCGCGCCGAGGAAGCATCACAGGCCGAAACACAGATTCCCTTAAGTGTTGGGGGCAATGGGCTATCTGTCTGCACCAGACAGGCTCAATGCCCACACTGAAGTTGCCCCCCCCCCCAATAACTCCCACTGGCACCACACAAACACGTGCAGGGTCCGACCTCACTGGCCCCGTTACCGAGCCAGTCCAAAGAAAATCATGTTGTCCAATCTTGTATCTCTTAACAGATGTGAGATAACCCAAAATATTACAGCTGCTGCTGATGTGACGGTGTGGCTGGAGCCCTTAGAGAAGCTCTGCTCCTGGTTGTGGAAGAAACCAAACCATATCAGAAACCCAACCAGCTTCTGGTAACACATGACATCTAATAATCTCATTTCAGGGGACAGTGAATGAATCGTCATCATCAGTCTTGTCAGGTGGTCTGCTTTTGAACAGCTGCCTCGCAAACTCGTTAGCGAGCTTGAGCGCCACCTCCCGAGAAGGGCGTGGGTCCAGAGAAGTGGCCCTACACCAGTTGGGACAAATCAACCGGTGTTTCTGAAGCCGGAAAAAAAACGACACAGTAACACTTGTCTGACCAGATGGACATCGCTGGACTATGTCTGTCAATGCTCTCATTCATCCAGGTCACCGGACTAGATCTGTAATGGATGCTCAGTGGCACTGGTTCTGTAGAAAACAAAATCACAATTAAAGCTAGGTAAGCACACCCTTTATCTTTTAAGAGTCGAGATGGAATAAGGGTTAAAGAAAAGAAAACAGGTTGTCATACAAAAAGTAAAATGTTTTGATTTCTCAACATTTGGTTTTTTTTTTTTGACAAAGGTGGATGACTTTAAGTACTCGGGATCAACTGTTCAGAGTACCAGGGAGTGCAGGAGAGAGGTGGAGAAGAGAGTGCCGGCAGGGTGGAGTGGGTGGAGAAGAGTGTCAGGAGTGATTTGTGACAGAAGGGTATCAGCAAGAGTTAAAGGGAAGGTTTACAAGATGGTGGTGAGACCAGCTATGTTGTATGGTTTGGAGACAGTGGCACTGACGGAAAGACAGGAGGAGGAGCTGGAGGTGGAGGTGGCAGAGATGAAGATGAGAAGATTTTCACTGGGAGTGACGAAGAAGGACAGGATTAGGGACGAGTATATTAGAGGGACCACTCAGGTTGGACGGTTTGGAGACAAAGCAAGAGAGGCAAGATGGAGATGGTCTGGACATGTGTGGAGGAGAGATGCTGGGTATACTGGGAGAAGGATGCTGAATATGGAGCTGCCAGGGAGGAGGAGAAGAGGAAGGCCAAAGAGGAGGTTTATGGATGTGGTGAGGGAGGACATGCAGGTGGCTGGTGTGACAGAGGAAGATGCAGAGGACAGGAAGAGATGGAAACAGAGAATCTGCTGTGGCGCCCCCTAACGGGAGCAGCTGACAGTAGTAGCAGTACTAATAGTAGTAGAGGTAGTAGTAGTAGCAATAGCAATAGTAGTAGCAGCAGATCTTTTTCACCCATTCTTTAGATTGGAGAAAGTCTGGCTCGAACCCTGCAGATCTCTGCAGATCTCTGCTGGTACAGTAACAGTGGACACATGCTGACACACTTAAAATGAGATCTCTGCAGGAAGCATGCCGCTTCATGTCACAAAGTAAGGGCACTCCTTGATTCCAATCCAGGACACCACACCTAGCTTGGTCCTGCTCAAACGGTCGTGTAAACACACCCATCCGGATATTACTTGGATATTGGATTTTCCACGCTCCACTCTTGCCCACCCCACTGAGCAAATGAGCAAACTGCGATCCAGGCCATGTTTAATAATTCAGACGCTTCTATTTGAATTACTGGAATGATACTTAATCATCCCACTTCTGGAGTGCTGAAAATATTTCTCCACAGAGGTCTGCGCTGCCATGACATAATAATTTAAAACCTCGAGAAATGAATCAAGGAAGGTCCCGCCACAAGGAAAAGACACACACAAATATGATCATTTGCACAGACAGACTGACAAAACACCCCATATATTAAAAAAAAACAGTGCCAGCTATAATTAATAGCTTCTTCTGTCCCTCGTTGACGGCTTTCTCTGAGCAGCTGGTATGTGATTGTTCAAATATACCTTCCAGCCCATCTTTTTAAAAGGGGGAACAAGGCGCCTCTGTCTGCCAACCCAGGGCCGCTGTTGCTGATATCCAGAACAATGAGGCGGCATATCGCCAGCCAAATGAAAACGTCACATTGTCAGGAAGGATCTGGTCACCCTGTTGAGACGCTGCCAAAACAATGCTTTCTAACAGCCTAACTGACCTCTGTCAAGCAGTGAGCTCAGACCTCCCAGAACTCTCCGGCTCCGTTAGATTTAGGATTTGTTCGCGCGCCGATACGCTCCTTCATCCACCACCGGATCATAGCCTCATTTGGGATCAGTGTTACCCAGGCCTAGCTGCAGACGTACGGCCTGGGTATATCCTGCTTGCCCCTCTGCAGGGTTGCCATCTTTGGTTGGGTGCATGGAGTAAGATTTTTAACTCTTCCGTGCACAATCACGTGCACGTCAGTTGTTAGGCTGCTGAATTACACTTACCTTAAAGTGGAACTCTCAAAGATTCTCGCTTAGATAAAGGTTAAGTTGCTGAACGAGGTGGCGCCATGACAATTCAGCCTGTTGGCGACTGATGAAAGCCCTTGCATTAGCGGTAATATGAAGTGGTAAAAAGCAGCTATCACTAAAGTCCACTGGATCAGTGTTTCTCAACCGGGGGTCCGCGGACCCCTAGTGGTCCGTGGTGTAATTGCAAGGGGTCCGTGAAAATAAAATATCTTTAAAAAAAAAGATCCTATGACATTTATAGAAATATGATTATTTTACTCAAATGTGACTGAGACCTTTATCTACCTAAACTATAAAGGGTAAAAGGACTTTTTTCTCTAATTACATCTGTTTCACAAGTGTAATTTATTGTATTTTAATAAGAGATCTCGCTCCCGTTTACATTGTTAAAAGTTACTGCATAAAAATTCTGTTGTTACATATATCTGAAAGTTACTGAATACATATTCTGTTTTGTTACATATATCTGAAAGTTACTGCATAAGAATTCTGTTTTGTTACATATATCTGAAAGTTACTGAATACATATTCTGTTTTGTTACATATATCTGAAAGTTACTGCATAAGAATTCTGTTTTGTTACATATATCTAAGTTATAACTGAAAGCTCTTATTTTTGCCCCAAAGAGTGAATAAATGCTATAATGCCATTTAAAATGCAGTTTCTACTGTTTCTATCAAATTGCAACCCCCCTCCCCCAAGATCAGGTGGAGGGGTCCTCAGGGTAGATCAAAAATACGCAGGGGGTCCAGGACCCCAAAAGGTTGAGAACCACTGATCTAGATGGTGCTGTTAATCCCCTAGCGTGTAGGAATCGCAAGGTATGTTGGGTAATCGCGTGAAGCAACAAGGAACGGTTCAGAACCATCCGCCTGAAGAGGGAGGTGCAGTTCTCATCAGTTGCGCTAGCATGTTATAAAGGGTAAATATGTTGTTAATATTTACTTTCATTCACAAATATTCCCCCATATGTGTTCACAGTAACCTTGGGACCGACATAGTGCAGCCAGAAACATGCGATGGCAGGTTTTTATGTCGATGTTCACAGATCGTGCCAGCACGACTTGACTTTACTTAAGTGTTCTTTTACATTTAATGATGTTAAGTGTATAAATGAGCTGCTTGAGACTGACCAATTGGTTGTTTATTTTCAAATCCTTAAATGTTGAATTTTGTCCATGCACTCTTACACATGACTGAGAAATGTGTAGCACTTTCCATTCCTTGTAATGCATATTCACAGTATATTTTCATGGACGATTGCTATCTGAGTTTTGTGATATGTATTATTGTGAATGTTGGATTAACGTGATATTCTCTGTGATGTTTTGTATAGGACAGAGAACCACTGCTGTTTTTTATGCACTAGTATTTTATTTTGAGATATAGATTTAAAAAAAAAATTTTCTTTCTAGTTTTTCCCTTTTATCCCACCCGATTAACCCAACGGCTTATGGCCGGAACTCTTGTTGAATAACTCCCCTGGCTCACGTTTCCACAGGAAGGAGATAGTCGTAACACCAGCTTCCTTCAAACTCGTTTCGGCTGCTCTCGCTCTTTTACACTCTGAAGCCTCGCATGTATTGCATCACCTTCAGGCCGCGAAGGAGGCCTAGGGAGAGTGCTTTCGGTTGCTTGGCTGCAGGAGCACGGATGGGCCAGAGGGGGTCCCCGAACACTACACCCACTATCCCTCGGGTAAGGGTGGCCTAATGAAGGCCTTACCCCGTGGACGCTCTGGCCGTGACCGGTTAAGGCGAGTCTGGGATACGAACCTCCCTTCAAGAACGGCGGTTCGTTCCGCTCGGCCATCAGAGGTGGCCTGAGATGTGGATTTTTGTTGAATTTACATCCGTGAATTTTCCAAACCATTAATGCCACTTTCATATAATAAAGTAGTCCAGATTAAAGAGCCCAACATAGTTTTTTTTGTATCCTCTCTTACTTACGTGCTTCTTACTTCACCAGGCTACAGCTGCAACATTCCTGCCAAAAATCCCAAACA
>NC_079214.1:63293653-63381153 GCF_029633865.1 Lampris incognitus
GTTTCGGTCGTTATACATCAGTCGCCATCTTACAATGCTGTGAATGCAACAATCCCTAATCCTCGGTGAATAGTACACATGATCAATGGTCACACCCATATTTGATCACGAAACTGGTCCTTGGTTTCGGTCGTTATACATCTGTCGCCATCTTACAAGGCTGTGAATGCAACAATCCCTAATCCTCGGTGAATAGTACACATGATCAATGGTCACACCCATATTTGATCATGAAACTGGTCGTTGGTTTCGGTCGTTATACATCTGTCGCCATCTTACAAGGCTGTGAATGCAACAATCCCTAATCCTCGGTGAATAGTACACATGATCAATGGTCACACCCATATTTGATCAGGAAACTGGTCGTTGGTTGCGGTCGTTAGGCACTGTATATAAAACCCTTGCTATGGTGCGTATGGGTTATGTTTTGGGTGCACTGGGGGAGACAAGAGGCCAGCTTCTTTGCAGAAACTGAGAAGGGAACGAACATTTGTTAAAGGGATAGTTCCCGTTTGCGGGGCTCTCGCCACGTGTCCGGCTCACACAGAGTCAGGCCAACTGGTCGAAACCACGTTGAGGTCTCCACATGTGGCCAGATGGCATGATGAATGGTGATCCTAGCCGAGCTTAGATGTTTGGTCTACTGGGATCCTCAGCAGCTCCCCGCAGTAGAAGGGGAAATACACCTTCTGTGAAGCTGATCATTAATACTTTGCCCTACTTAGTCTCACAGTAACAACTGTTCTTAACCAATGTTTTGCACAAGAACACGCAAAATCCTGAAAAACAGCTTATCCCTAGAGCACGTCTGTCTTCTGGAGATGGGAGATATGCGTATTTCAGAAAAATACTCTGAAATAACCAGAAAATTAAGCCGGCGAGTAAAACTGTGTCATCGCTAAGTGCCAACAAACTGGAAATTAGACATGGGGGTGTAAAAATCCGGAATTATCCTTTAAATCGGTCCACAGATTAAGATTACAGTCAAACCATGCCCTCCCTGTGTAAAATGTGGGACGACTGACCTTTAACACATAAGGGTGCAGCAACCGATAAAACCTAATTACACAACGGCAGTAACAATTAGATCAGGATAAAAAGAAAGTGCCAAAATTGTCATTATTTATCATTTCCATGTCATTATTTGTCGTTTGCATGCCGTTGGACGGGAGACCCTGCAGGAGACACCCTGCAGCGGCTGTGTGAGACACGATCATGAAGTCAGCATGTGTGAAGTTCTTTATTTCCACAACAAATATTGGAACAACAGTCCTCCCTCCCTCTTTCACAAGAAACACATCCACGCCCAGTTAAACAGCCCACAGACATGTAGCAACAGTGACGGGGGAGGAGACAATGGCAACATGGGGGAGGTGGGGGACAGGGAGGAGATGGAGGGGGACAGAGAGGAGGTGGAGGGTGACAGGGACAGAGAGGGGTGGAGGGGGACAGGGAGGAGATGGAGGGGGACAGGGAGGAGATGGAGGGGGACAGAGAGGAGGTGGAGGAGGACAGGGAGGGGTGGAGGTGGGAAGAGAGGAGGTGAGAGGGACAGGGACAGAGAGGGGTGGAGGAGGACAGAGAGGAGGTGGAGGGTGACAGGGACAGAGAGGGGTGGAGGGGAACAGAGAGGAGGTGGAGGAGGACAGGGAGGGGTGGAGGTGGTAAGAGAGGAGGTGAGAGGGACAGGGACAGAGAGGGATGGAGGAGGACAGAGAGGAGGTGGAGGGGGACAGGGACATAGAGGGGGTGGAGGGGGACAGGGAGGAGATGGAGGGGGACAGAGAGGAGGTGGAGGAGGACAGGGAGGGGTGGAGGTGGTAAGAGAGGAGGTGAGAGGGACAGGGACAGAGAGGGATGGAGGAGGACAGAGAGGAGGTGGAGGAGGACAGAGAGGGGTGGAGGTGGGAAGAGAGGAGGTGAGAGGGACAGGGACAGAGAGGGGTGGAGGAGGACAGAGAGGAGGTGGAGGGTGACAGAGACATACAGGGGTGGAGGGGGACAGGGAGGAGATGGAGGGGGACAGGGAGGAGGTGGAGGGGGACAGAGAGGAGGTGAGAGGGACAGGGACAGAGAGGGGTGTAGGAGGACAGAGAGGAGGTAGAGGAGGGACAGGGACATACAGGGGTGGAGGAGAACAGAGAGGGGTGAAGGGGGAAAGAGGAGGTGGAGGGGGACAGACGGGTGGAGGGGGATAGAGAGGAGGTGGAGGGAGACAGGGACAGAGAGGGGGTAGAGGGGTACAGAGAGGGCAAGGTGGAGGGGGTCAGAGGGTGAGTTGGAGGAGGACAGAGAGGAGGTGGAGTGGGACAGAGAGGAGGTGGAGGGGAGACCGAGGGCGGTGGAAATGGAAAGAGAAGAGGTGGGGGGGGGGGAGGGACAGAGAGGGGTGAAGGGGGACCGAGAGAGGGTGAGGTGGAGGGGGACAGAGAGGGTGAGGTGGAGGGGGGCAGAGAGGAGGTGGAGGGGGACAGGGACAGAGAGGGGTGGAGGAGGAGGAGATGCCACAAAAACACGATAATAAAAGCCTGATTATAAAAGCCTGAGTCACAGCCTAGCAACAGATTACAGTACATAACAGCTAACAGTGGAGCCATGGGTGAGTGTGCGTATGCTTTTATTTGTGTGTGTGTGTGTGTGTGTGTGTGTGTGTGTGTGTGTGTGTGTGTGTGTGTGTGTGTGTGTGTGTGTGTCTGTGTGGTGGACGTATAAGTCTGCTGTTGGGTCACTCAACGACATCGACGGAGGGTCTGAGCTTCAGCTGACTCATGAAGAAAAAGAAAAGAAGCCCACCCGCTCCCACAACCCCTGGTGCGCGCCAAGCGGCGCCGTCCCAAACTGATCCCGAGATCCCAACAAATCAGAGGACAAGCAGACCCTCAGGATTCCCTTCCGAGCCTCCTGCCGAACCAGGATACCAGAGGGAGGAGTTCGGGAACGGTACTGAACGTGACCCGAGAGGCTGCCCCTCCAACAGGGACGGAAACCAGAAGACAGCAAGAACGCGGGCTATTTATTGCTCCTCGTGCGGGGGACGTGACGACAGCAGAGCCTCTTAAAGCCGCGGTGACCTCCGCAGCGGGAACCGCAAAGCCAGTCGGGAGCTCGGAAACGCAGCACGTTTTGTCGTCGCTTGACAAAGGACCGAATAACGGAACGGTAGAAGAAGTTCCCTCACCTCGCTGCAAAAGGGAAAGGGGGGTTGCGTATTGGGGGGGGGGGGGGTCAGTGCCCTGGTAGACACAGTGATAATGTCAGCGGTCCGGGGGTTCAGAGTCCACTCAGCACCCCCCCCCCCCATGGAAACACGTCAGGGGTCCAGCCAAAAAAAAGGAACCCTTGTACGGACACGTCGTTCTCCACGACATCACGAAGGCAAACATGCGGTCCAGCCTATGGCCCAGTTCCCTGCAGGGTATCTGGCCTTCCAGCAACGACGCCCTCATGTGCCTTTACCCGCATCCAATGCGGGGAAGGATCGGTGGGAAAGGCTTTCTTTTGTCTCTTGAGGAGGGACTCGGTCCGTGGGGGATGTGTTTTGTTGTCACAATATAAGCGTCCCAGTCCACTTGGGACTCACTCACTGAAGAGCATTGCTAAATGGGTGGTCCTCAGTCACCCTGTGTGCGTGTCAGATTTCGGTTTCCCCGCCTTGGCGTTAAACTCCACTTGTGTGCACTTTATCATAACCACAACCAACAGTTGAGAAACATGTGTCGTCTGCTGGTCGGTCCGGTGGTAGCAGCACCACCCCCCTCACCCCCCCCAGTTCTTTGCATAAAAACAAAGCATTTATGTTAGACTGAGCCTCAAAATCAAACAAATGTCAGAGTCAATTTCTACCACAAAACAGTCCAGTGAATAATAAGGCTGTCAGCGTGGCGTAGTGTCGAACCACGTGCCACCGCCTGGCTCCGTCAGCGGAGCTCCGCAAGAGGAAGAAACGGGAGAAATCAAAGACGATTAAATTCGTCATCGCATCCTGACAGGGCCCTAATGACGTCCATACCTTCAAGCGACAGTAGAGGAGAAATCGAAGACGGATTAAAATTCGTCATCGCATCCTGACAGGGCCCTAATGACGTCACACCTTCAAGCGACAGTAGAGGAGAAATCGAAGACGGATTAAAATTCGTCATCGCATCCTGACAGGGCCCTAATGACGTCACACCTTCAAGCGACAGTAGAGGAGAAATCGAAGACGGATTAAAATTCGTCATCGCATCCTGACAGGGCCCTATGACGTCATACCTTCAAGCGACAGTAGAGGAGAAATCAAAGACGGATTAAAAATTCGTCATCGCATCCTGACAGGGCCCCAATGACGTCGTACCTTCAAGCGACAGTAGAGGAGAATCAAAGACGGATTAAAATTCGTCATCACATCCTGACAGGGCCCAATGACGTCATACCTTCAAGCGACAGTAGAGGGGAAATCAAAGACGGATTAAAATTCGTCATCGCATCCTGACAGGGCCCCAATGACGTCATACCTTCAAGCGACAGTAGAGGAGAAATCAAAGACGGATTAAAATTCGTCATCGCATCCTGACAGGGCCCTAATGACGTCATGCCTTAAAGCGACAGTAGAGGAGAAATCAAAGACGGATTAAAATTCGTCATCGCATCCTGACAGGGCCCCAATGACGTCATACCTTCATGTGACCGTAGATACGGCCTTCGTAACAGCAACGGCAATTATTACGCTTTTATACTGCCGGTGTTACCCAGAGCAATTCTACTGAAACTACAGAAATTCAAAAAAAGATCGGTTGGGAAGAAGTTTGTGTGTATCAAAATCAATAGAAAAGTTTGTGTGTATCAAAAATCAATAGAAAAGTTTGCGTGTATCAAAAATCAATAGAAAAGTTTGCGTGTATCAAAAATCAATAGAAAAGTTTGTGTGTATCAAAAATCAATAGAAAAGTTTGCGTGTATCAAAAATCAATAGAAAAGTTTGCGTGTATCAAAATCAATAGAAAAGTTTGTGTTAATCAAAATCAATAGAAAAGTTTGTGTGTATCAAAATCAATAGAAAAGTTTGTGTGTATCAAAATCAATAGAAAAGTTTGTGTGCATCAAAATCAATAGAAAAGTTTGCGTGTATCAAAATCAATAGAAAAGTTTGTGTGTATCAAAAATCAATAGAAAAGTTTGCGTGTATCAAAAATCAATAGAAAAGTTTGTGTGTATCAAAATCAATAGAAAAGTTTGTGTGTATCAAAATCAATAGAAAAGTTTGCGTGTATCAAAATCAATAGAAAAGTTTGTGTGCATCAAAATCAATAGAAAAGTTTGTGTGTATCAAAATCAATAGAAAAGTTTGCGTGTATCAAAAATCAATAGAATTTTTTTTTTTTTAAAAACCCCAACTTCTTCATACGCAACCTGACTGTTGAGCATTATAACGCGCGTTATAATGCTCGGACCGCGGAGGCTTTATTCCCCCCCCCCCCCCCCCCCTCAGCTCAGCCGTGGGAAATGCCGCTTCCCGCTCACTTGCCGTGACTCCGCTCGCTTTGCCAACCAGCCGGTTTAACTTCGGCGGCTCTTCCTCGTCCTCGCAATGGGGACACCTGACGCCGGAACAGCTGCCGCCAAAAACTCGTGTCCCGGGCTAAGAAAGCGGCAGAAGGCTCTGCCAAATTAACTCCCAAGGTCACAGAAGAAAGCGTGACTTACCTTTCCAAAGGCTCACGTTTATGGGAAAAACAGGTGAGGGTCGTTCTCCCCGCACCAGACGGCTCCCTGCTCTGCCTCCGCTGTAGAGAATGAACGCCGATAAAAGCAAATTAAAGAAAAGAAAGAGATCTATTTCCCTTTAGAGCTGGCTGCCTGGCGGACAGGCACTCTTTGTTTGCGATTGTGTGAAGTCACACCCAGCCCAGGTAAGTGTCTACCCCCCCCCACCAGCACCTGCCCTCCCCCCCGGCCTGGAGGCACGAGGCAAGGCTAGCGGACTGCCTCGGCACTCAGAGGCGCTCTCTCTCTCTCCCCCCCCCTGCTCTCAAGGGAGCTTCACAGCCTTGTTTGCATTGTGTTGCTGATAACACGGACGGTCTCGTATCATAGGACCTCGGGGTAAAATACTGGGTGAAGGTGAGCTACGAGGGATGGGGAATTAGCAGCTACGGTGTTGACTTTTCTTAAATGACGGTTGATAGGGTTGCGGGAAGAAAAAGTAAATAGTCCTATGTGGGCCGGTTTAATGTGGGTGTGTTCGCTGACGAAGAACAAACATTGCGTAGCTCTGAGGCAAAAGTAGCGATACACGCCAAGGTAAATCAATGATGCTCTCGTAAGCAATTATTAACTCCACAGCTGCATCTAAAATGCCCTTTCAGGACGCGTCCAACTGGTAGCTCCCACCGCAGAAGCCTCTCGCAAGAAAGTATACCGCGAGGTAAGAATCTATTATGTGGTTTATGGCTAACGATCACAACAAAGATTTCAGTCGTACCAAGTTTTCCTACAAGTTTGACATTTATTTCACTGTTGAGAGAGGCTGATGCTAAGAACAGCTCACGTTCTCAAATTGGTCCAAGAGCTTTAGAAGACAGGTGGGGTTGTACGGGAAAATGTTCTTCATCCGCAGCCTAGCCACGACCTCCCTGAGCTGGGACAGGCAGACCACTGTTCTCTTTGATAATTCTGTTTGGGCAGAGGGTGTTTGTCCAGTCTGGGTCATTTGTAGAGATGATGTTGACGAGAGTCTTCTTGTTGTTCTTTCAAATCTAGGCCTCGACTCAGTCTGTGCCCCTGGTGTTGAGGCACGTGGCTTGCATTCAATCTGTGTTTGCGCCTGTGAGTCTGGCAGCCCACTTGTCCCTGGTATTGCATCCAAGTCACGTAATCTGCTTTCATTGGACACAGTTGGCTGTGGCCTCATTTTTCCTTTTTTGGTGTCCAATGAATATTTTGAAACCTCCATATCATCTGTGTCAGACTCCTCTGAGCTCTCATAGTCCACAAGGCAAAGCCCAATGTTCAATCGGGCCTCACCCACTGATGGGATGCAGGCCATAGGCTGGACACCAAGGCTGGACTGGACCAGATCTTGGCTGGACGAGATTCCTAGCTCTCCCTTATGTGTGCACACAGATGTACCACTACTATTTGAGACAGGGTGTGTCTCTTGAGCTTGAGGGTGACACTCCAGTCCCTCAATTCTTTGACAAGAGCCAGAAGGAACCCTTCCCGGTCAGCCCGGAGATGCTTCAAGTAACGCACAATATACTCAAGGAAACAAGTTTCTGTGGAGATCAGAAAGTCGAGGAGGATGCTGTGGTCAAAGGAGATGCTCTGGAGCAGAAGAAGAAAGTGGCAGTGAGGGTTGAATCCAGATGCACAAGCAGCTTCGGATGCAGCAGCACACAACTCAGAGGATCTACTGGGCAGATGAGGACACACAAGAACAGACACACAAGATGGTTATACATGGACACACATCATCACGCAAGTTTGATTAAGTGTCATTTTTTGTTGTTGTTGATTTTCCCCCCTTTTTCTCCCCAATTGTATCCGGCCAATTACCCCACTCTTCCGAGCCGTCCCGGTTGCTGCTCCACCCCCTCTGCTGATCAGGGGAGGGCTGCAAACTACCACATGCCTCCTCCGATACATGTGGAGTCACCAGCCGCTTCTTTTCACCTGACAGTGAGGAGTTTCACCAGGGAGATGTAGCACATGGGAGGATCACGCTATTCCCCCCAGTCCCCTCCCCCCCGAATAGGCGCCCTGACCGGCCAGAGGAGGCACCAGTGCAACAACCGGAATACATACCCACATCCGGCTTCTCACCCACAGACGCGGCCAATTGTGTCTGTAGGGGCACCTGACCAAGCCGGAGGTAACACGGGGATTCAAACCGGCGATCCCCGTGTTGGTAGGTAACAGAATAGACCACGCCACCCGGACGCCCCGCCCTGATCAAGTTTCTTTAGCCACTTGTTTTCATCAAATTCCAATCTAAATTTCCATTGTTTTTGTCTTTGTCTATATTACTTTAAAGCTGTATTAAGCCATTTCTGACCACTAGAGGGCAGATGGTAGTGACATTCAAAACACACAGCTAAATCACTTTTCACCCCTACATTCCTATTTCTACTGACTGAAGTGCAACACCCAACATGCTCGCGATCCATTTATTCAGCTGGATAGTGTTCACCGAGGATTCAAAAAGGGGTTGGTGAATGAAGGAGGGACTCAACCTGAGAGGGGGATAAGCTCTGCTGGACTGCCAAACCAAACAACGAGCTGAAAGTTCGGGAAATCTGTGGATTGGGGTGTTGCTTTACAGTGCAATCGGCAGTGGTAACGATCCTTTCACATTACAACCGGTCATTATCAAAAAATATTCCTTAATGCGGCTTTAATGAATCACGCACTTCAAGTTTGTGCTCCGATAGCTCTGCCTGTACCTGTGATGGAGGAATAGGGAGAACAAAGCTTTAGCTGCCTCCAACATGTCGTCGTCCTGCTCTCCAAACACCAGAAAGTGCCAGGTGCAAGGGTGCGAGGACTCCTTCAGTGGGACGCCTCGCTGGCTCAGGAACTGCAAAAGAGCCTGCAGATGCCGGTGCACTTTCACAGCACCGTCAACCCCAGCTGTCAGGAGACAAAGAGTGCCAGAGTATTCATATCGACTGTATGTGGGGGGAAACTGCCCCCTGCTGTGCAAACTGTATAATAGAGGACAGATGGTTAAATTCCATCAATATCATTATTTTATCAATCATTTAATCCGTTTTATCATATTAAATCCCTAATGGTTTTTTACCTGTTTCACCAGCACACTGGATTTTAAACTCCAGTGACTTGAGGACGACCAGACTGACGGCTCGTAGCATGCCGTAGTCTGACTTCTGACCACCGTCGACGCACACTTGGCTGGCGTGCCCAAAGAACGAAGCGGCATTCTCCACTGGAACATACTGCAGCCAGCCAGCGTGGACTGCCTGCAACACACTCTCAGCTAGCGTAGTCATATCAGTGGCAAAGTTCTCATCTTTCGGCGCAGCAGCCGACACCTCTCCCAAAGCCATGTCCTCTCCCGCCTTCTGAAGCAGGGTTCTCTTTAAAAGCAACAGCACTCGCTTCTTCACAAAGTAGTCGCAGTCTGAATGAACTATTCTCAGCAGCGCAGGGGTATGTATATATGCCAGTCTCTGACTCTGCAGACACACAGTAGTTCCACATAACAACCTGGTTGCTGTGAGCACTTCCAGCAGGTCCAGGAAGGTGGATAAAGTCGCCCCCCGGTGTCCGGGTGTGATAAAACACACTGCAGACTCCCAGCAGTGCCCCCCCTCCACCGGTAACAACTTTGAGCACAGAGAACTCAGACAGGGGTAAAAATCTGCCAGGAGCTTCTCCAGGATCTCTGGTGGGGGGCAGTAAACATGGTTAAGGTGGATGATGCAAAACAGAATAAAATGGAACACAAAACTGAGCGTGAGGCGTACATGGTTTACAGCACCCACCTGGTTTCCCCTCACAGGTCGCCTTGAGAGTTTTTTTCACAACTTGGGTGAGTGACCACATACATGAGTCCAGTCCATTACAGGGGCAGCAGTTCTTAAACACTTGCACACACTTCTGTTGCCAAGTTTGACTGACTGTGCCCTTCGAACAGAGAAAATCAACATATCATTACAGGGATGAAGATAATAAAACGAGTTAGTGGAAAATGAATACAAGAAGGTTTAACAAGTAGAGAGGAAAAAAAACTACATTGCACACATGCAAACGCATGACGGACAGCAAGACTTACGATGTACAAAATGAGGGAAACGGTGACAAAGCGTCCTCAATGTGTGTCAGGCCACCAGAACGACCCCACCCTGCCTTGATAGAGACGCTACAAATAACAGTTCCTCTTCTTGAGGGATGTGTGTAAGGTTTCTAGAAGAATTCAGTAACGTTATCAGATATCACTGATTTGTTGATTGCGGTAGAAAACGGTCCCGGGTAGCGCTGCAGGATCTCCCACAAATGTTGGGTTAGGGGGTTCTTGTTGCCCTCGCTGAAGAGCCATTCCAATCAGGACCATAGGATAGAGGAGGATGGAGGTGATCTTTCAGGATTGTTTTATATTTAAAGATATTTCCCACTTTTTCCTAACTTGGACCCAAACTATGGTCGGAAAGGCAATACAATCCACACTATATCAGAGCCACCATAAACCCTCGCCTTATGTTTCTTAATGGATTAGGTGGGGGGGGGTTGTCTGTGTGTGTGTGTGTGTGTGAGTGTGGTTGTTGTTGGTAAATGCACTTCCCAACTACCTGAGAAGTCTGAACTAGAGCGTTGCAGTTATATGAATGTAATATCGATTTCATGATATGGGGCTAAATACCACCTGGGACTATGGTTACAGTTATCCATCCATCCATCCATTATCCAAACCGCTTAGCCTGCTGTCAAGGTTGGGGGGATGCTGGAGCCTATCCCAGCAGTCATTGGACAGCAGGCAGGGAGACACCCTGGACAGGCTGCCAGGCCATCACAGGGCCCCCCCCCCACCCACACCCGCAACATATTTACACCTAGGGACAATTTAGTACAGCCGATTCACCTGACCTACATGTCTTTGGACTGTGGGAGGAAACCCACGCAGACACAGGGGGAACATGCAGACGCCACACAGAAGACAACCCCCAAGGTTGGACTACCCCGGGGCTCGAACCCAGGACCTTCTTATTGTGAGGTGACCACACTAACCACTGCGCCACCGGTTACAGTAATATCAAGATATAATTTGTATATCCTTCTGTGCTCTTAATGGCCGCATTACAGTAAGAGGACACGTCATCACATTATCAATATTTAAGGTATTTAGTTCAAAAATAGTGATGTTGCCAATGCTGCCCAGTGCTATCTGAACCACCAGTTGGCATCTCCTGTTTACTTGGTATGTAGCAGTAAAGTAAGGTAACCCGGTTTTCACTGGCAGGTGACTTAAACACTCACAGACGTCTGGAGCTGGTAGACTATATGTACTGCAACACACTTTGCAGCCAGATGGGAGATAAACCGGTCCTCAGACTGGAAGTGATCAACCTGTTGAGGAGAGAGAGAGACATTATATGTGTGTGTGTGTGTGTGTGTGTGTGTGTGTGTGTGTGTGTGATAGAGAGGGGGGGGGATAGGGCGAGAGACAGAGAGAGAGAGAGAGAGAGTGAGAGGGAGAGAGAGAGAGAGAGGGAGAAAGAGAGAGAGAGACAGAGAGAGAGAGAGAAAGAGAGAGAGTGAGAGGGAGAGAGAGAGAGAGACATTATATGTGTGTGTGTGTGTGTGTGAGAGAGAGGGGGGGATAGGGTGAGAGACAGAGAGAGAGAGAGTGAGAAAGAGAGAGACATATGTGTGTGTGTGTGAGAGAGAGGGGGGGTAGGTTTTAGAGACAGAGAGAGAGAGAGAGTGAGGGAGAAAGAGAGAGGGGGAGAAAGAGAGACAGAGAGAGAGACAGAGAGAGAGGGGGGGGAAGAGAGACAGAGAGAGAGGGAGAAAGAGAGAGGGGGGGGAGAAAGAGAGAGAGAGAGGGAGACAGAGAGAGAGTGAGAGGGAGAGAGAGAGGGAGAAAGCGAGACAGAGAGACATTATATGTGTGTGTGTGTGTGTGTGTGTGTGTGAGAGAGAGAGGGGAGGATAGGGCGAGAGACAGAGAGAGAGAGAGAGAGAGAGTGAGAGAGAGAGACATTATATGTGTGTGTGTGAGAGAGAGGGGGGGGGATAGGGTGAGAGACAGAGAGAGAGAGAGTGAGAGGGAGAAAGAGAGACAGAGAGAGATGGGGGGGATGGGGCGAGAGACAGAGAGAGAGTGAGAGACAGAGAGAGAGAGAGAGAGAGTGAGAGAGAGAGACATTATATGTGTGTGTGTGAGAGAGAGGGGGGGGATAGGGTGAGAGACAGAGAGAGAGAGAGTGAGAGGGAGAAAGAGAGACAGAGAGAGATGGGGGGGATAGGGTGAGAGACAGAGAGAGAGAGAGAGAGAGGGAGAAAGAGAGACAGAGAGAGATGGGGGGGATGGGGCGAGAGAGAGAGAGACAGAGAGAGAGTGAGAGACAGAGAGAGTGAGAGTGAGAGAGAGGGAGAAAGAGAGACAGAGAGAGAGAGAGGGAGAAAGAGAGACAGAGAGAGAGAGAGAGAGAGAGAGAGAGAGAGAGAGAGAGATGGGGAGGATAGGGCGAGAGACAGAGACAGAGTGAGAGAGAGAGAGAGAGAGAGAGAGAGAGAGAGAGAGAGAGAGAGAGAGAGAGAGCTTAGCGATGCCAAAACGGCAACCACCGCGCTTCAGCCATTCAAATCCGGGCCGCTCTACTCACAAGCGTGGGCATGAGGTCCAGCTCTTGGAACAGGGCTGCCGAGACGTCCGTCAGACACCGCCGGCTTTCCGCGGGCACGCCGCGGCACATCAGACGGGAAGTGACCTTCTCCACCAGCGTCAGGGCAACACAGGTCCATTCGGCAGCGCTCAGGCGGCAGCTTTCGGAACCACCGTCGCCAAAACGACCGCGGTGCCACATCGGTTCCTCTCCGGGTGGCGCGCGAACGGCACGGCAGATTTGCGTCGCCAGTCCCCGAGCGTCCTGCGAGAGAGGCGTCCCCCTCCGCAGACTCCTGGACGCGTCGGCAATACGGTCAAACCCGCCTCGCATTTTTGGGGGGAAACGCGCAGGCGGGCGGGAACGCGCAAGGCGGACGGGGACGCGCAGGTGGACGGGGAAACGCGTTCGCGCTCCTTCCGCCTGCGGGCGCACCATGTGATGTAAACGCGGAAGTGGCGCCAGCAAAATGTGTCCGGGGCTCGGGGAGCGCGGACGTCAGTCGAGCCTCGTCGTCGACACAATGAAGGAACGCTTTGGCAGCGCACGCACCGATCAGCTCTCCTCGCGGCGGCCGCTCGTGGCTCTCGGCAGCTGCGCGCTGGTTTGACAAGGAAGAGGGGAAGGGGGAGGGGGGGTTCTGATTTATTCGCTGTGGCCGATCGGCCGTGGGAGTGCGAGTGGATGCGACTCCCCTGGCGTTTTTATCAAGTGAGTCTTTTGTTTCGCCCCGACTGAGAACACAGTGCCTTGCAAGTTGCTAGCCGCGTCCGTAAACGTCCGGCCCGGGTAGCGGTTCGTCGGCTGCGGCGTTCCGTTTGTCCGCGCAGTCCGCCGGGTCACAGAAAGCCCCAGCTCACCGCTAAGCTAGCGCGTTAGCGTTAGCTTAGCGGTGAGCGTATTGTTTTGCTAACCCAGCTAGCAAGGCGACTGGGACGGTTTCCCCGATGTTTGGTGCGGGCGTCTTTGAAACGTTAAGCTGAAGATAAGCGTGTTTAGCACCTCGGAGCAGCGTCGGTGAGCATATGTGTGGTTGTTTCCAGCTACCGGCAGCTAGGCTAAAACCCAAATCCACTTTTCTGTTTTTTTTTTTGGTAGCTAACGCTGTCGGCTAACCGTCGTTAGCTAACCTCGCGTCGCTATTGTCCACCGTTTCCCCCCCCCCCTCCCCCGTAGGACTCAACGTCCCCCAGCTGGCAGCGAGGGCGACACAACGCCACACACCTGCAAACGACAAAACGTCCGCCGCACGTTTAAACGTTGGGTCATGCGTGGCGTCGGGCGATAGCTAGCCCATAGCTAGCCTAGCCAGCGCCTGTTCCCGAATCCACCAGGAGATGTCGCTGCTGTTTAGACGTTCGCGTACGGCTACGACCCTGAGTCCAAACGCGGGTGGCGCAAGATGTATTTTGACAGCAGGTATGTGAGAGGAGGAACACTCAGAACTTCACCCCACGTCTTCGGTTTTGGTTGGTAAAATCAACGCAAACAGCGCCACAGCAACCAGACACGCTCCTTGTGAGTTAAGTCCTTGACATTCACTTTTATAACGATGCCACACAGTCGTCAGGTTCGTGTTCATATTCCCAGTACACTCGTTTGAGTGCTGTGCTATAATGCCACACTGCTTTTTAGGATATACACATGACTCTTGTTTCAATATTAGATTTGTTATGCACCACTGGATCTGAGAAGGATGCTTAGACACCATAACTGGAATTTTTCCATTCTCGCACATCTCTTAAGGCTCGTGAGCACACACACATGCACTTAAACCCCTCAAGGAGGTCAATATCCATGGTCCCCCCATGGTGACTTACCCCGCTGAGCTGTCTTCGGGGTCCAGTCCCTTGCTTACAGTTAAGTCCTTGACATTCACTTTTACGCCGATGCCACACAGTCGTCAGGTTCGAGTTCATATTCCCAGTACACTCGTTTGAGTGCTGTGCTATAATGCCACACTGCTTTTTAGGATATACACATGACTCTTGTTTCAATATTAGATTTGTTATGCACCACTGGATCTGAGAAGGATGCTTAGACACCATAACTGGAATTTTTCCATTCTCGCACATCTCTTAAGGCTCGTGAGCACACACACATGCACTTAAACCCCTCAAGGAGGTCAATATCCATGGTCCCCCCATGGTGACTTACCCCGCTGAGCTGTCTTCGGGGTCCAGTCCCTTGCTTACAGTTAAGTCCTTGACATTCACTTTTACGCCGATGCCACACAGTCGTCAAGTTCGAATTCATATTCCCCAGTACACTCGTTTGAGTGCTGTGCTTTAATGCCACACTGCTTTTTAGGATATACCCATGACTCTTGCTTCAATATTAGATTTGTTATGCACCACTGGATCTGAGAGAATGATGCTTAGACACCATAACTGGAATTTTTCCGTTCTCGCACATCTCTTAAGGCTCGTGAACACACACACACATGCACTTGGCACTTAAACCCCTCAAGGAGGTCAATATCCGTGGTCCCCCCATGGTGAATTACCCCGCTGAGCTGTCTTCGGGGTCCAGTCCCTTGCTTAAGGGCTCTTCAGCGACTATAATCAGTTCGTAGAAGACCGCTACTGAACACTGTCAGCCAGCATTCTTCACTGCCATCGCTGTTTTCAGGTTGTCTCAACAGGTTTCCGTGTCGACACCATCCTGTTGTCTGCTGCTTATCTTTTCAGTCATGCATTCACTAACAATAGTTTGCACGTTGACACATCAACCGCTTACCAGTGAAGTTCTACTTTCAAGCGTTTGTATTTGAGTCAGTTAATGAACTGATGTGATAATGTATTTCATTTATCAAGTGAACAAGGCAGCTTAGTGCTGGAGGCTACAATTAGGGGCTACATTAAGACTCAAAATATTTTCCATTTGCATGTGTTTTTTGTTTGTTTGTCTTTATGGCTAAAGAGTCAAGTCAAGTCAGTTTTATTTGTATAGCCCAATATCACGAAGTACAAATTTGCCTCAGTGGGCTTTACTGCAACACAACATCCTGTCCTTTGACCCTCGCATCGGATAAGGAACAACTCCCTAAAAAAAAAACCTTTAACAGGGGGGAAAAAATAGGAAGGAACCTCAGGGAGAGCAACAGAGGAGGGATCTCTCTCCCAAGACAGACAACGAAAGAACTAAAGAGCTAAAATTGCAATGTGTAACTTCTACCTGAATGCTGAGCTTTATCTTTCAACAAGGTGACTAACAAATCAAAATATAGACAAATGGCTCAGCCCATCATCAAACAAACTAGACAAACAAATTCGGATTCATAGGTACCAAATACCCATTACATTTACCTAGGTCTACCATTTTGAATGGCTTCATTAGATATCAGTTAACTGTAGTTGCTGCGTAGTTTGCTTTGTGCGAGCAAATTCTTTGCAGGACGGGGTGTCACAGGTCTTGAAACAATAAAAACACTTGGCCAGCCCGGCTCCTGTGTTTTCGAATGCAGAAATGTAGGGGGGGTTGTTTGATTTGTTTCAGTCACCACTATTAAGCAACCCCTGCTGGTACGTTCTCTTTGTGCTTCAGGAAAGCAGAAATATTACACCTCCCACCTTACAAATGTCTTCATGCATGTTCAATAATCCTGGTAAGAAAGTCAAAGAAAGTTGAATCCGTTCATCCTGGATACAACGTTTATTGACAGATATGTTTCATCACTCATCTAATGCCCCTTTTCCACTACATGGTACCGGCTCATCTTGACTCGACTCGCCCTTTTTTTCGTTTTCCATTACTGGAAAGTACCGGCATTTTGGTAACTGTCACCACTTTGCAGGTACCAAAATCAAAGCAGACCTCTGATTAGTCAGAGAAACGCGTCACTGAGTCATCAGTGCGCGCATGGGATATCACCCGGCAGTTTGAAATACCGAAGCGGATTTATCTTAAAAGTACATTTGGAAATTGAAAAAAATGGAGAGCCGAAAATCCACGCCATGGTCTGTCGAGGAGCGAGTTGAGTCGGTACCATGTAATGGAAAAGGGGCATAAGTGACCTTTTCAGTCTCAACTGACTGCAGGTGTCCCCACCCTTATAAACAGCATAGTTGCATAACGACCAAAACCAGTGATCAGTGTCATATGCAAATAGGGGCGTGACCATTAACTACAGTTACAGTGGCCATGTGTACAGAGGATTTGGGAATGTTTGCCATCACAGCATTGTAAGATGGTGACAGATGTACTCTGTCGCCATCTTACAATGTACTTACAGCTTACGTCTTACAATGATGAGTAATGAAACGTATCTGTCAGTAAACGTGTGCAGATGAACTGATTGAACTTGCTTTGGCCCACCTTTTCAAGTACCAAAGTCCCCCAGCAAACACGCCTCTCTGTCACACTTTTCAAATAGGTTAGGTGTCAAGCCCCCTTACGAAATGTGACAGGATGCTGAACCATCACTGCAGAAGGAACCCCGAGCTTCACGAGGAGCTGCAGATCCAGGCTGCGGTGGCGGCAGGGGATGTGTGCACGGTGAGGAGAATGCTGGAGCAGGGATACTCCCCCAAGATCCGTGACGCCAATGGATGGACGCTGCTTCACTTTTCTGCTGCCAAAGGAAAGGAGAGATGTGTCCGGGTCTTTCTTGAGCATGGAGGTCAGTAATTTGCATCAAACAATTTAAATATCCTACATTGTGCTGCTCCAGAGGCCTACGTTTCAGTTGTTGATATTAGCAAGTGCAGTACGCCTGTGTCTTTATTTTGCACACTAGAGGGCATTATTTTACTAGTGTATGAACCATTACTGCCTTCATTCTTGCTCCAGTGGCACATGCAAGCAATCTGTTGTGCTGTGAAAGTTGCCTGTCATTACTGGATCTTTGTTTAGCCGTTAATTGGACACACAAATATTGTTGGTAAAATAGCCAAATGTAGCTAAAGCCTAATCCCCTTCTAAAATTCCTTTAAATACAGTTGTACATGATTGCATTGTAGAGGGCACTTCATGTTAAACCATTTTCAGTTAGGCCTAAATTCCAGAAAGTACGCGTGGCAGATTAAGACTGAATTGGCCTTTAGCTGTTTAAATGATCTCATTTTTTATGAGAACCCTTTGCAGTAAGAATGTCCTGCGACGTGAGCACCTTTTCTCTACTTCAGCTGTCTTTTTACCCGTTGTCTTTTCCTAGTACTGTCTCCATTTCTGGATTATCTCATACATTTATTTTCCACTCTACAGCCGATCCCGCAGTGAAGGACTTCATAGGTGGCTTCACGGCGCTCCACTATGCGGCCATGCACGGCAGAGCCCGCATTGCCCGGCTGATGTTGGAGTCCGAATTCCGCAATGACATTATCAATGCCAAGAGCAACGATGGCTGGACACCGCTCCATGTGGCAGCACACTATGGCCGGGACTCGTTTGTACGCCTGCTGTTGGAATTCAGAGCAGAAGTAGATCCGCTAAGCGATAAAGGGACCACCCCGCTTCAGCTCGCCATCATTCGTGAACGCTCGAGCTGCGTACGGATCCTTCTGGATCACAGTGCAAACATCGACATCCAAAATGGCTTCCTACTGCGATATGCAGTTATCAAAGGCAATCACTCGTACTGCCGTATGTTCTTGCAGAGAGGAGCGGACACTAACCTGGGCCGTCTAGAAGATGGACAGACGCCACTGCACCTGTCAGCCCTCAGGGATGATGTGCTGTGCGCCCAGATGCTCTACACGTACGGGGCAGATACAAACACGAGGAACTATGAGGGTCAGACGCCAGTGGCTGTGTCTGTTAGTATGTCAGGAATCAGCCGGCCCTGTTTGGACTTTCTACAAGAGGTCACCAGTAAGTCTGATTACCATCTTGCCAGTACTTGCAGCCACTCGGCTCTAAGTAAGGCAACACTACGCTGTCATCACTGCCTATTTTCACTCAAAGTTAGACAGAGGTATCAAACGGTATGCATAACGCAAAACAAGGCAGGAATGTAACGAATAACTTCAGGCCCAAGTTCACTTTTTACTTTGTGTGTGTGCCTGTGTGCGTGTGTGTGTGTGTGAGTGAGTGAGTGAGTGAGTGATCCAAAAGCTTCGATGCCTGAGATCTTGCCATGGTAATCGACGACAGAGTCAGTATTCAATTTATCTATCCATCATCCATTATTTTAACCGCTTATCCTGCTCTCAGGGGAGCGGGGAGACACCCTGGATAGGCCGCCAGACCACCACAGGGCCGACACACACACACACGCACACACACATTCATTCCTAAGGACAATTTTTAGTACGGCCAGTTCACGGCCGTACTAAAAATGGTACCCCAAAGTATTAAGTACAATTTTTAGTACAGTTCTTGTACAAGAACTAAAAAGTATTCAGTTTTGTTTTTTTTTTCCCCCGGGAGACGGTAAACGACAGTTGGCAGTATGGCACAGGAAAAACGGTAAAAACCGTGGACACAGTACGCTAGGCTCTCATCGTCTCTACAGCCCATACAACATCATGGGATGTGACTAACAGCTCAGTTTGGCAAGATGTCCAAAAGGTCAACACATTTATAAAATTTCCAAATTTGTGAAGATGACCCCCCCCACCCCCACCCCCATCCCACACACACAAAAAGCTTGATGCCGCATATGCCGAAAGAAACTGGCATATCATAAATCTAAACCATGGTCTAGGGCTGTAATCCATTTAATTTGGTTGTCGCACCATTTGTCACCTGTGCTATGGGGGAACTTAAATTTCCTTAACCAGGAAAAGAAATGTGCTGGGGTGAAAGAAAGGATTCCACAACACACAGAAGACCTGATAGACCCTTTACTGTAAGCTGAGAGCAGGAGAAACTTCAGAGATGTAGTGCGAGAGGGAACTTTGCCAACTCAAGGTTATAAAGCTCAGTGTTCATTCGAAGAACAATTACCGGTGGTGTGTGTGTGTGTGTGTGTGTGTTTGTAAGGAGGGCACATTACCTGAAGCTCTAAAATGATTTAGGAGGGACAATGGCCGCATTCCTCCACTGCCCCCCGAACTTTGATATCAAAGAGCTGCGGACTGGTGAGACAACCCCATTCAGAGACTCCAAACCATCAGCCAGATCACATATCTGCAGGGTTATTGACAACCGCACTACCTCACTGCTTTAGCTCATCTGCTGCCGCCATAAAAGCCTGTCCTACATAGGATGACTTGCTCCCACACCTTTTGAAAGCTCTTACAGGCGTATCAGTGTTGCTCCCCTTGGGTTTTTCTCATGTTTGGCCTACAAGACGCATCGGTGCACGTTCCGCTATGACGACACAAAGGTTCCAGCATCGAAATTACACAAGCTAACACAACTGACATGTAGAGCAAACCCCTCCCAAGTATTTCACAGAACGTTATCGCTTTGATTTGAAGTTTGGAATAAATTATAGGACGTGCTCCGGTGAACGGTACACTTAAATTTCTTTCTTGTTTTGATGGAATGAGAATATTCACTGAGGTAGGCTGTGGGGGGGGGGGCTCTCCTCGAGAAGTGAGGCGCTGTAGCCCACGTGTTAGAAATCTCATTCACACATGCCGCCATCCCTGAGGTTAACCCGTCCGGCTCACGTGTGACCGCAGGCCTGAGTCAGTGTTCCGGAAAGGTTGTATTGGCAGTTTGCGGCTCAGGTCTTAGTCACATCTACAGACGACGGGAACGCGTAACGAAAGCAGTCGGATTCCAGTAATAAGATGCTTTTACAGGAGTGTGGAGCGATCTGCGCCTTGTTCGTGGCACACACTTGTCTAACGTGTGAGATTTATGTTATAAACTGGTGAAAGTAAAGAGCATATTTAAAAATGTCCTAGAAGTGAAGAGCTACTTCCTGTCTGCACAGTGGATGAAATCACTAGTCGGCAGTGTGGCACCGTTACAGGAAAACTCCAGAGTGCCAAAATTATAAATAATCAAACAGATGATGAGGAAATGTTAGATGCTGTAGTTTACTTTAATAAGGGCGTCCTACACAAGTGAGGAACCAGACGGCACAGTCGGGGGTCTTGTGTCAACAATCCATGAATCTTATTGATAGCAGCTGATTGTGTGAACTTGGAAAACCACCGGCAGTGCTGGAAAAGTCATCCCGACCATATTACAGAGTGCGCTTTGCAGCCTAGCGATATAAACTGGAAATCTGCAGGCTTGAATCTTTGTATAGCAAATGGGAAGAGCGGTCTGCCCTCCGGGGCTACCGTCCCCGCTGCACCAGTGCAGGCCGCATGGTGAGCGCCAAGAGGGCCCTCGAAAAACACCACAGATGAGTGTCTCGGTTGTTAGCGTTGAGGGTCATTTACACAAATTCAGATTATTCCCGCTGAAACATTGATAATGGGGCTTTTTTTGTTTCATAATTTCCAGCCAGTCTGCATGGATAGCGGTTGAACTCGGTGGCCCAGCAGCGCGGCGGTGCGATCCGGTGCGGTATCACCTTCAGCGGCGAGAGGGGAGGTGCAGGGGCTCTGATGACAGTGGTAGACAGTCCTGCAGCTGTGGTGTGGCAGATCTTTTGTTGTGGTCTGCCCCAGCTGTCTCTTGTCGTGGGTGTTTCCCATGGCTGAGGGAGGGAGAGAAACGTCTACAGCAGAGGAGTCATTTTACTCCTGTCAGACCGATAACACAGACACGGCTCACTTCCTGGAAACAAGGGGATTTTTTCCAACTGTTTGCATGAAGCTGATAACAGGGTGAATAAGAGAGCACGCTGATGGGAAAGCAACGTGTCAGACTTAAGAAAATTTAATATGATACACAGAACTGCAGGGATGGAGCGCGGCTTGTTGCGTAACGCCCCACAGACTCGGTGTGGCCCGTTCTGAACTTGCAGAACTGACGTTTCTGAGCGCGTCTCATCTTTTTTTCCTTTGTTTGTCTGCAGAAACTCCAGGGGTTCAAATGCTGATGTGATCCTAACTACTCTGTTTGCTCCAGTCTTGGTTATTTCACGATTTTCTCGGTTGACCTACATTTTACAAGATCATTAGCTTCATATTGATGTGAATTGGGAGTTAAATTTAAGGGAAGGCTTTAATATTTTTGAAGCAAGACCTTATTAAAATGTTGTCGACCATAATTTAGGGATCCCGCAGACAAAAACTTCACTGATCTATTCGGCACTGAGTAACCGAACACTTTACCGAGTCTTCTCCCTGAGCTTCAGCACGGTCCAGTGGACAGTTTCAAGCGCTCAAAAACCCTGATTTATCTGTTTCAAAAATGGCGGCGCCACTGTATGGTCACACATCTTCATGCGTTTTATCTTTATTCAGAATTTGTTTTTAATGGGAGCAACATCAGATTGAATTTGGGACGACTTTTTGCAGTTCAACACAGTACAGCCCAGCCATCTGCTAACTCCCAGCCCGCCAGTCCCGTAGCGTTCAGTACCCTCATGCCATTTATCCATTTATTTACTTATTTATTTGTTATTTTTTGGCGTTTTCTGCCTTTATTTGACAGCGATAGTAGAGAGAGACAGGACAGACGGGGGAGGGAGAGGGGATGACGTGCAGCAAAGGGCCCGGGCCGGATTCGAACTCAGGCCGCTGCGGTGAGGACTCAGCCTTGTGTGGTACCACTCTACCAGGGGAGCCACCAGGGCGCCCCCTACAGTCATGTAATTCAAGCTACTAGCGTGGCCTTAGCTAGGAAACGTACCTGGGGGAATGCAGGTAGGAAGCACATTTTGCTGCTTTCGTTTTAAGTGAACGTATAAAGATATGTGACCGTACCAGGAGAGTCCTATTTTTGAAAAGGAGATTTCTGGGGCGTCCGGGTAGCGTAGCGGTCTATTCCGTCGCATACCAACATGGGGATCGCTGGTTCGAATCCCCGTGATACCTCTGGCTGGGTCGGGCGTCCCTACAGACACAACCGGCCATGCCTGCGGGTGGGAAGCTGGATGCGAGTATGTGTTCTGGTCGCTGCACCAGCGCCGCCTCTGGTCGGTCGGGGCGCCTGTTCAGGGGGGAGGGGGAATAGCGTGATCCTCTGACGCGCTACGTCCATCCATCCATCCATCCAAACTGCTTATCCCGCTGTCAGGGTCGCGGGGACGCCAGAGCCCATCCCAGAAGCCACCGGGTGGCAGGCAGCTGGAGACACCCCGGACAGGCCGCCAGGCCCCCTGGTGAAACTCCTCACTGTCAGGTGAAAAGAAGCGGCCGGCGACGCCACGTGTATGGGAGGGGGCATGTGGTAGTCTGCAGCCCTCCCCGGATCAGCAGTAGGTGATTGACCAAGTACTATTGGGCAGAAAAAGGGGACATTTTTCGAAAAGGAGCCTTCTCGTGGTTTTGGGGGTTCATATTATTGCCCCGCAGTGTTTAGGCCCAACAGAAAGGTGCAGTAAAGTGACGAGCTCCTCAATACTGAAGCAAGGGGTGACGTTTTGGTCCATTTTATTCTTACTAAATGACTCCTGGCAGCGTTTTAATAAAGAAGTGAAGCTATCCTGGGAAGTGTGAATGTATTTTCAGTGTGCGTAATGTGAGAATGTATTCTCCTTAAGAGTTACACAACAGATAGTAAAAGCCCAGCCAGCTCTTTGGATGAAAGTGTTGCTCGGTTGTGCTCATTCTCATAAAGGGCAGTGATCGTGACGGTGCTTTACTGCTTGCCGTGGCGAGCCTCGTGAAGTATGGGGAGATCGTTTCTCTTTTAATTTATTTATTTTTTCATCATTGTTCCTGTTTTTGATTATCTTTGTGTATCGCTGTGAGAGCAACTTCTACGCGCACGTGCATTTGATTTGATAGAACCGGCGGTCCCGCGGCCGCGGCCTTTCGTTACCGAGGTTGCTTAAGCCAGTGTTTCTCAACCGGGGGTCCGCGGACCCCTAGTGGTCCGTGGTGTAATCGCAAGGGGTCCGTGAAAATAAAATATATTTTAAGAAAATATCCTATGACAGTTATAGAAATAGGATTATTTTACTCAAATGTGACTGAGACCTTTACCTACCTAAACTATAAAGGGTAACAGGACTTTTTGTTTCACAAGTGTAATTTATTGTATTTTAATAAGAGATCTCGCTCCCGTTTGCATTGTTAAAAGTTACTGCACAAAAATTCTTTTGTTACATATATCTGAAAGTTACTGAATACATATTCTGTTTTGTTACATATATCTGAAAGTTACTGAATACATATTCTGTGTTGTTACATATATCTGAAAGTTACTGAATACATATTCTGTTTTGTTACATACATCTGAAAGTTACTGCATAAGAACTCTGTTTTGTTACATATATCTAAGTCACAACTGAAAGCTCTTATTTCTGCCCCAAAGAGTGAATAAATGCTATAATGCAATTTAAAATGCAGTTTCTACTGTTTCTACAAATTGCAACCCCCCTCCCCCAAGATCAGGTGGAGGGGTCCTCAGGGTAGATCAAAAATACGCAGGGGGGTCCAGGACCCCCAAAAAGGTTGAGAACCACTGGCTTAAGTGATGTCGACAGTCATTTGCTGCACCTCGTAGCAACCACGACCCTGTGCCTCGCACAGCTTAACAACTGCTGCTGCTGAAACTGATTGTCCCCTTCGTTTCCTTTCAGGGCAGCCGAGGAGTTTACAAGACTTGTGTCGGATAAAAATCCGCCACTGCATCGGCCTCCAGAGCCTGAAGTTCTTGGAAGATCTGCCCATTGCCAAGGTTATGAAGGACTACCTGAAACACAAGTTTGACAACGTGTAGCGGCACCGGCGCCCACGCCCGGGAGGTGACCGAGAACCGTCTCTGGTTCAGTGCAAGACTATGCAATCCCCCCCCTTTTTTTCCCCTTACATGTAGGAAAATAGCGAAGGTTGGTTTTTGTATGGCCGGTCCGGGGGGTGGGGGGGTGGGGCGGGGGTTGTCTCCTTCTCGCCTCTTCGGCGCAGGCCTTCTTGTTCACAGTGCATCTTCAGAGGAGTGGGCGTGTTTCCATTCTAAAGTCCGTTTCTGTCAGCCGGAAGTAGATGATTGATGACGTAATGCAGTAAGGGCGTTTGTTGCAGGGTGTCGGAAGCTCGCTCCGGGGGCGTCCGGGCGGCGTGGCGGTCTGTTCCGCTGCCTACCAACGCGGGGATCGGCGGTTCAGATCCCCCGTGTTACCTCCGGCTTGGTCGGGCGCCCCCTGCAGACACAATTGGCCGTGTCTGCGGGTGGGAAGCCGGATGCGGGTGTGTGTCCTGGTCGCTACACTAGCGCCTCCTCTGGTTGGTCGGGGCGCCTGTTCTGGGGGAGGGGGAACTGGGGGGGGTAGCGTGATCCTCCCACGTGCTACACCCCCCCCCCCCCGGCGAAACTCCTCACTGTCAGGCGAAGAGAAGCGGCTGGCGACCCCACATGTATCGGAGGAGGCGTGTGGTAGTCTGCAGCCAGAGGGGGCGGAGCAGCGACCAGGACGGCTCAGGAGAGTGGGGTAATTGGCCGGATGCAATTGGGGAGAAAAAGGGGGGTGGGGGGGGGACCTTACTCAACTGCTATTAAAGTTATCATTTGCCAAGAGTTTGCCATGGCCTTGAGGTGTGGGACTGTCGTGTGCGCACATGCCAACGTGTTTTGCTTTCGCCGCTCCTGATGGCCTAGTTGCGTATGACGTCAGTAGAGGAAGTGCCGCGACGCTTAACCAGCCGTGTCGGTCAGACGCCGGAAGTGTCAAGACTACACTCTGTGAGTCACCCCCCGCTCCCTCCTGACAGGACAGGAAGTAACGACGACGGGACCTCCAACACCGCTCCACGTGTTGGAGGTCCGAAACGAACCCGCACGAGGAGGATCTGCTCGCGCCAGTCACACGAGACCGCCTTCGTTCGCCTAAGTTGTATAAAGGCCTTTGTCGTATGAGGAACTCAGATTGAGAAGTTTGAACATTTTGGTTGTTTTGTTATTGCTATTATAGAATCATTCATTCGGAGATTTTTTTTTTTTTTGGCGCCATTTTTGGCTAACACGTGGCGCCGAGTTCAGTTTTAACACGAACATGTACGCCTCTCGTCTCGTGCAGCGTTAACGTTACTCGCGGAAGCGGAAGCGGAAGTGTCGTCGTCGTCGACGGAACACGCTACTTTGTTTTGGTGACATTGATGCAAAAACACTAGAAGCAACATGTAAATACTTTTGGTGTACATGAGATATTTTTGTAGTCTATTTAAGCAACGATCTCGTGTACTCCTGATATATTTGGAACTTGTTGAAGAAGTCTCGTGCTTTATTTGGTGTGATCCATCTGGTTCTTTCTTTTCTATGTTGGAGTTAAATTATTAAATTTTACAACAATTAAATTTTTTCCCCCTCAAATTGTAGGGCTAAAAAGGGGGGGGGGTAATTTCAGAAAATCTAATTTTTTTTCCACTCTCATCTAATTCTGTTGTGGGCGCCGTACTGTGAATCTGTTGTTTTTAGATGCTTCTACAGTTACAAAACAGAAAAGCCCCAGGTGTGCTACCAAGACTATTAAAGTAAGGTTAACGATGGCATTATTTGATTTGTGTTCTGTTGTTTGGATCAGTTGCCCCCATCTTGTTGGATAACGCGGAAACCTTGGATTTGACTCGGAATGCCAGTGGATGTTCTTCTTCTCTCTTGGGATATTTTCCCTACCTCGCTAGTTACACTTCATGACTGTACTGTACATTACACTGTACCTACTTTTGTATATGACATGATGCCCTGTTTAATGCAGCATTTTGTATTTCAGACCATTTCTAATGTGCGTACAGAGTATATTTCTTAAAGATTGACGGTGTGCACAACACACAGCATCGTCCGCCTTCTCCAAGCCGTGTTTGTGATTCTGCAGAGTTGGGTCCTCAAAGTCAGGGAACAGTCGAAACATGTCTTATATGCCATCAAAAGGATGCAAGTCTTCCATACCGTTAACTACTGAATGTACATAATATGCAGATTTTCAATTGTAAAGTGTGAATAAAGTTAATATATATATATATATATATACTTCCATCTTTATTTTGTGAGTAACACTGGGAGGGGGGGGGTCTTCAAGCGACACTCAGACGACATCCCATCCGTTATCCGAGCCACTTATCCTATAGGGTCGCGGGGATGCTGGAGCCTATCCCAGCAGTCATTGGGCGGCGGGCGGGGAGACACCCTGGACAGGCCGCCAGGCCACCACAGGGCCTACACGTTCACACCTAGGGACAACTTAGTACGGCCGATTCACCTGACCTACACGTCTTTGGACTGAGGGAGGAAACCCATGCAGACACGAGGAGAACATGAAAACTCCACACGGAGGCCGACCGCCGACCTGGCATGACCCTCAACGTTGGACAACCTCAGGGTTCAAACCCAAGACCGTCTTGCTGTGAGGCGACCGTGCTAACCACTGTGCCACCCCCCCCCCATCTCTAGAAATGAGGTTGTTTACTTCTGCTTACCATGTCATCCTTTGGCTATATTTCCCGGGTCAGAGGTCAGTAGCAGGAATCCGGTGGGGAAACCTAAATTTTTGGTGCATGCGCCCAACCAGCTCTCTGGAATAACTCTAATTAAGGGCCCGGACGACCTCTCATGGGAAGTTAATTGCCAACTAAAATGGCAGGGATGTGGCTATTGCAGTTTTAGATTTAAGAGTTCTCACACGAGTAAAGCAGGTCAAAATTGCTGCCTAAGCGACATTTTAGAATACTTTTTATTTTTAATATTAAACAAACTAGACTGGGAAGCATAAAATCCCTCCCCTGCCACGGTCATCCACCCGCCATACCGGAGAGGGAAACCGTTCACATGGCTCAGTAGACTGCAGCTGCACCCTTATACCGCCCAGCACTATTCCATCCAACTGTTTCTATGGGATTTTTGTTTTGGAAAAAGTAAAAAAAGGTTCACGAAATGGCAAATAACGAATAAAATACCCAAAATTAACAAAAGTTCACACGCCCAGTTGATGTGGGTAGTATTTTTATCCGATATAAAGAACTGCGAAAAATTGCACTGGAAACCCATTTGTCCAAAAAAAAACAAAAAATTGTGAATAGATTTTAATCAGAGTCAGCTGGGGTTTGTTTTGTTTTAGCATGGAAATACAAATAAAACGAGTCTTCGGTGCAATGAGTTTATCTTTCTCATGGGTGTTGGGGTATGGACAAATAACAGGACAGATCTGACGGAAAGGCGCCTCAGTTTGAGTTGTGTAGTTTATGACATTTTTTTGCTTGAAATGTATGCAGAAACTGGATAGAAACATGGCCAACACTGCCAGTTAAAACACAAGCAACACTTGGCTGGGTGGTGGGACGCTTCCGTCCACTTCTGGGCCAAGTGGGCCTTTACTGCAAGGAAGCTGCCCAACCATGGTATAGAAAGTTCTGGAGTAATCCGTTTTCAGAGTGCATATTTATCTCTTATGTGATTCATGAAGAAGCTGGCTAGTGGATTGAATGGTTTAAGAATAAAGGAAACTGTTGTTAAAAACTGGGAGACATGCAACAGATAAAAATCAGAATAGATTAAAAAAACAAAAGTGTTGCTCTTTCCAGCCGTGGAGAGGAGCAGCAGGTTTTTAACACTCAGTATCTGGTGGTAATATTTAGGGTGTTTTAAAAAGGGATGTGGGAAACGGTTGGTGTGTTTGTAGTGTTATCAGCAGGATGGATATGGAATCGGAGAAGCGGCTCACCAGGCACGGCCAGGACGCGCGGGTGCAGCAGGGACGAGGGGATGTACGGCAGCCTGTACGGGGTCGTGGATGAACTGGAAACGCACAGAAAGAAGAAAAAATAAATTATCAGGACAGAGGTATGGAAGTCCCAATGAATTAGATTCACTATAGGAGGTACCAGTCACGTGTTAGCACCTCCACAAACCTTTGCCACTGCTCATGACTAACAGGTGTGTAAGAAAATATGGGTAACACTTTAGTATGGGGAACATAAAACAACTTAATTACTAGTGAATTAGTAATGATCAAGATGTCACTTTAGTATGGGGAACATAAAAAAACTTAATTACTAGTGAATTAGTAATGATCAAGATGTCACTTTAGTATGGGGAACATATTCTAAGTAACAAAAACTTAATTTACAGCAATTTAACACTATGAACACTTGTAGTTTTGTGTGTTGTTATGTTAGAACAGACCATATTCATTAAGTGTTAGTAAGGGAGAATAACTTCGTGTGGTACTACCACCTTATAAAGGCCATACTAAGCAAAGCATATTGAGGTGGTACTACTAATAAGCAATACTTCTGAGGTTATAGAGGGAAAACTCATAGTTAATGGCTTACTAGTTGTATAATAAGGCCATGCAGAATAAGGCATTAATGAGTACGTAATAATGACCAATTAAGAGCCAATATGTTGCTAATTTGCATGCTAATAAGCACCTAATTAATGGTGACTACGTTCCCCATACTAAAGTGTTACCGCACTTACTTAAAACTAGGTTGTCTCGTAGTCGTTTAAATAAGCAGACTGGGAGACACAGGCTAATGCCTAATTACATAGCAATAGCACTACTCAGTCGCTCTCATAACCACCCCAAAAAATGAATTGGCTGCCTGCAACTTAGCTAGCGCTAACTGCTAGCCCATTACTAAGTAAACTCTATCCTGCACGGATAAGTTTAAAAAGTAGTACATGCCAACATAAACTGAATGCTCACCATTGCCAGCTATTTGATGCATTTGAGCTAACCTTGGCTTAAAATAGTTAGCTAAAATCTACCATTGCAATCTGTTTACAGTTAGCTAGCTAGCTGAGGTGTCCGTTCAGCAAAGAAAATCCCTAGCAGCTAGTTGTTGGCTATATTTCAAAGCATACGTCATTGAGCACCAGTGCTGTGATTGGCTGAAACTGTAGGGGGCGGGGAGTGCCTTCCATTCAGCGCTGCCCGGAAGAGTACGTTAGGGGCTTAAAACACCATCGAGCGATCAGGTCACCTTTTGGATAGTCCTGCAGTCTTCTGACAACAGAAATAAAAAGACATGTCCATGACAACACCATTTTAACATTTTGGGTACTGGGGAGAACCAATCGTGACACCCCACCGAAATGAAGCAGAAGTACGACACACATGTTTTAGAAAAAGGGCCAAAAAATTAGCAGGATACATTCAGTTAGCAAGTAGCTAGCAGGCAAATAGCCAGCACTATGTTGCAGGGCCAGGTGATCAGTATGTTGTTTGCAATTCCTTGTAGCGCTGTGCTACTGACACAGTGCCACAGAAAGACAGCTTAGCATGATAACTTCATTAGAAACACGATGGCCGTAACTGGCTAGTTTGCTGAATGTTGTAGTACCAGGTAGCCATCAGGAGCTGGCCAGCATTTGGCTAACAGGCACATGCATGTCAAGCCTTAATGCAGTGATTCTCAACCCTTTCGCCCTCAAGCCACCCCCCCCCCCCGGGTCCAAAGACATAATCCAGGGCCCCACAGGAGAAATGATGACCTGTCTGCCATCATCGTGACTCCATCCTATACACCCCAATGCAATTAGTCAGGCTTCCTCAATCTAATAATAATAATAACACTGTAAATGACCCTCTAGTGTCATTGGTTGTTTGTGATTTGGGGAACCTTTATTTTGAAAACCGCAAACGGAAGTAGAGACATTAGGCGGGATTCTGTCAGTAATCCTTTGTCATTCAATGAAAATGTGAACGTTTCTCCGAATCTTGTAAGAAGAATTTCCCTCGTTATTACTGGATTGATTACAAGGTATTTAAGGTGCCTTTTCTTTTTTTTTTGCAATCTGATGGTATTGATTTCGTTTTGTACCTGTTCTATATTTTGCTAGATATAACTCAAACGTTACTCTTTAGAGAGTGGTGATTTCTTTGCTAGTAAATCTGATTTCTAATGCCTGGCTAGGTAACGTCATTCTGTACATTGGGTACTGCTCTGCGCAGCATGCATGCTCATTGAGAGTTTATTTTTCTGTAGATTGTGGGAAGAGAAGTTGCATCTTATTTTGGTTAGCCCCCAGTTGGAGAGAGAGAACAAGGTATATCATATTGTCTTGTTTTCAGTGGGATAGGATTGTGTATTTGTTCTACTGTAGGCTATTTTTCTATGTAACTGACCTAATTTACTGCACTGTTCACGAAAAGCCATTAATGTAAAGAAAATTCTATGTTGATGTTTGGATTGTATATTATTATTTATAAGAGATCTAAGAGTATTTTCTGTTTTTTCATCTCAGCTCTTACGTTGTTGATTGTTAAATAAACACATGAAACATCAGTAAAAAAGAGTACGACCATCTGCCTTCTGGGGACGCTACAGACACATTTTATTGTATAGCACCTTTCATTGTCAAAGACAATCTCAAAGTGCTTGACAGTGCATTACATCAATAAAAACAGACGACAAAAATACTACATGGCTAAACTAAAAGTTTTTCTGAAATAACAGTGTCTTAAGTGGGGGTCAGGGCCGATACCGATTAGTAATCAAAGAGACCGATAACCGATATTTGGAACCGATATAAATTTGCGGTACAAATGAAAATCTTGGTGTCATGATTTAGAATAACACAAAACTTTGTTGAGATGCCTTCAAGCACGTATTTAATTAAAAGGGAACTTGTCAATATCATCTTAAAACAAAAAGTGCTAGGAGCTCCTGTGATGTTCAGTATTAGGGGGAATACACCTTTAAGGACACAGGGAGTTATGGGATAGTAAACAGAGCAGCCACGGGAGCGGGAAGGTAGACGAGGGTCAGTCGGATCATGTGCACGTTATGCATGGAGCGAAATAAACATGCCGAAGTTCCGCGGCTAATTCAGAAACGGTGTTATCATCCGTGAGAGTCAAAAGTAGGTCGTTACAGCTCCCAGCAGCATTTCTTGTAAAGTTAACTGAAAAGGTATTTATTTAACAAAATTTAACCCCATGAAAGAGTAACCGGTTATTTTTTTGCCCGGTGCGGGATTCGATCTGCGGTGCACTGCACCACAAGGTGACGTCACTAACCGCTCGGCTGAAGGATCAGACCCGTTAACTAGGGGCTAACGTGTGTTATTAGTAGTTTACAAAAGCATCATCACCATCATCATCGTCAGTTCCGTAACCTATGGAGGTGCTAGGCACAGCTGATGCCTCAACAGGTCGAGTCGTCATTGTGTTTCAGTAGGGGGAGTACCTGGTGGTCCCTAGCTCCTCTCCAGGTCTGGATGGCCATTGGTCCTGCTGGGTGTCCACCCCCCCCCTCACAACAACCCCAAAGGTGGACGTGGGGGGGTGCCGGTTTAGTCGCCGACGACCCGACGGTTGCAGTTTAACGTCGTACCCAGGACGTCATGAAATGACCAAAGTAATTTAAAAAACACTGATAAACGTAGTCGTCCTATAATATTAAAAAAAAAAACCAAATTTCCTCCCGACAACACAGCTCCCTGGGTCGCCGGGACCCACAAACCCCCTCCCCCCACGTTACGGTGGCGATTCTCGGACCAGACTGTGTGCTGACACTCGTATCTGGAAAACAACAACAACAAAGTTTTCACTGATAATTATTTCCCTAAACGGAGCTCCGCATTCAGTTAGTTTAACCCAATATGATCCGGATCAACGCTGGCGCGCTTGAGTAGCGGGATTGACCCAAACCGGAAGTTAAAAAAATGACGCGGGCCGCCCTCCGCAATCGTTCCCTGGTATTTCCGCTTAAAGGGGCGCGCAAGATGGCGGCCGGAGCGGCTGTGTTTTATCGCGCCTGAGCGACATTTAGGGGTTACCGTACCAACAGTTAGTTTTGTGTGTAGCTTTGGTCATGGAAATTGTTCAGACATAATAGTCATACCGTGACGTCATTTGTTTACTCGACGTCATGGCCTCAGAACGAAGTTTAGCCTGCCGCTAACTTCTGCTTTGCTAGCTTGACCCGCTTGCTAGCTAACCGCTGTCAATGTCCGGCAGTGGCTCTGCTATGACGCGGAATTCCTCCGGACCGAAGAAATCTGCCAAACAGCAACGGGCTTTTGCTTCGGAGCTTTCTGAAGACGAGACGATAGTGACCACTCCACGGCCTGGAAGCCCACAGCTGGCTCCTCCACCTGCTCCTGGCACGCCATTAAAAAGTCCAGAAATGAAGAAGACCAAAACTGAACCTACGCTGATCGAGCTACATAACAACACGGTGAGTATCTTAACTGCAAAGATTAGTGAGAGGTCCGGGTGGCGTGGCAGTCCACTCCGTGGCCTGCCAACACGGAGATCGCCGGTTCGAATCCCCGTGCTACCTCCGGCTTGGTCCGGCGTCCCTACAGATACAATTGGCCGTGTCTGCGGGTGGGAAGCCGGATGTGGGTCTGTGTCCTGGTCGCTGCATTAGCGCCTCCTCTGGTCGGTCGGGGCGCCTGTTAAGGGGTGAGGGGGAACTGGGGGGAATAGCGTGATCCTCCCACGCGCTACGTCCCCCTGGCGAAACTCCTCACTGTCAGGTGATAAAAGAAGCGGCTGGCGACGCCACTTGTATCGGAGGAGGCATGTGGTAGTCTGCAGCCCTCCCCGGATCGGCAGAGGGGGTGGACGGCTCAGAAGAGTGGGGTAATTGGCCAAGTACATCCATCCATCCATTATCCAAACCGCTTATCCTGCTGTCAGGGTCGCGGGGATGCTGGAGCCTCTCCCGGCAGTCACTGGGCGGCAGGCGGGGAGACACCCTACAATTGGGGGGGAAATTGGGAAAAATCCCCCCCCCGAAAAAAAAAGATTAATGAGGAGTCAGACAATCTAGAAGAAATGGTGAAAAACAATGCCGTTAGCGTCGACTCTGAAAAGGTCGCTTGACTTGGCGTTCAGAGAGGTTAAGGACCTTAAAAGTGACATGAAAGCAGCAAGGGGACTTGCACGGAGAACAACTAGAAAGTAACAAAGGAACTGGAAGTAAAGCTTTCAGTGTTTGTTCTTTATCATTAAAAAATGTAAAACTTTTTTCCCCCGGCTCAACACGTGATGCCGATCACGTAATGTGCACGTCCGGATCCCGTGCTCCAATCGACAGTTCCGCAGCTAAAATATTAGCTCAGTTTGTTTCGATGCACAACGGAAAAGTACTTCTCCAAAAAGAAAAAAATAAATCAGGCATGACTGGGGAAAAAAAAAAAAGAATTAGGAAGACGATAGGGAAAAAAGTAAGCAGCTCGGGGAACCGTCGCCACAGCCGGGACGCGAACCCGTGGCTCCCACACCACAAGCGACTATGTTAACCAGTTGGCTAAAGGGTCAGATCCGTCAGCCAAGGGCCAACGTGTCTACTTATCCCTGCACGTCACACTACCCTCCTCCTTCGGGATAGGGCGTCCCCGGCCGGACCGTCACAGCCAGGGATCCCACTTCTGACACCAATGCAGCGAATTTGGGCGGCAACCGCAGGAACCTCCGCAGCCCGGACACGAACCCGTAGCTCCCGTACTACGGGAGACATCGCTAACCGCTCGACGAAAGGGTCCGACCCGTTAGCCAAGGGCTACCAAGCCTATTCATCCGTTGTGACGGTCCGGCCGACCTGCCCCCCTAATTCACTACATTGGTGTCAGAAGTGGGATGTGCGCGGACGCGCTTCCTGAAGGAGGGGGGGGGGTAGTGTAACGTGCATGGATAAGTCGGACCCTTTAGTCGAGTGGTTAGCGATGTCTCCCGCGGGAGATACAGGTTCGCGTCCCAGCTGTGGCAGCTCCTGTGGTTGCCCCCCGAATTCGCTACAGTATATAGTACTATGTGGCAGCACGGTGGTTAGCGCGGTCGCCTCACAGCAATAATAATAATAATAAGTAATAAGTGTGTGTATATATATACTATATATGACAGCGAATTGGGGGACAGCTCCGGGAACCGCCACCACAGCCGGGGGCAAACCCTGTATCTTCTGCACCATGGGCGACAACGTTAACCAGTTAACCAAAGGGTCCGACCCGTTAGCCAATGTCTACTTATTCGTGTACGTTATACTACCCCCCTCCTTCAGGAAGCGCGTCAGCATATCAGCTCCCTCACGCCTCTAGGCGCACGCGCTTCTGATGACCTCACGGTCTCACCATCCCACTTCTAACAGACTACCCCTGCGGAGGAATCACCGTTCTGGCTCCCCATAGGACACACCCATCTCGCGTACTCAACTCTGGACGGCGAGTATGATATGACATGAGTTGAGGATCCTTTACCTCTGGCCAGCAATTCAAGACATAGCTGTGTACCAGGGACAGTGTGGTATCCCTCGCCGTCCACTTCCTGACTTGTGACATGTTCACCGGTACATCGACCAATGCAGTGAATTAGGGGGGCAGCCCGAGAACCGTTGGGACGCAAACTCATATCTCCTGCACCGTGGGCGACAATGTTAACCAGTCGTCTAAAGGGTCCAACCCGTTAGCCAAGGGCTAACATGTCTACTTATCCATGCACCTTACACTACCTCCCTCCTTCAGGAAGTGCGTCCCCGTGCTTCAGCATATCAGCTCCCTCACGCCTGTGGGCGCATGCGCTTCCGATGACCTCAGGGTCTCACCATACCACTTCTGACACCAATGCAGCGAATTAGGGGGGCAGCCCGGGAACCGCCGCCACAGCTGGGACGCGAACCCATATCTCCTGCACCGTGGGCGACAACGTTAACCAGTCGACTAGCGTGTCTACTTACTCGTGTACCTTACACTATAAAGGTATAGCTATAGATATATAGTAGTGTTGCAGGGTAGCTAGCTAGGCATATGGTGGAAGAATGGCAAAGAGACGATATTGCTGTTTGATAGCTCAACGGAGCCCAGATTTATTCACTTGCCGCAGCAACAGCTAACCTGAGGTTGAGGTGTCCCCAGTAACAACAATTAAACTGGGTGGCTAGCCCACTGGCTCTCTCTGGTATTGAACTCCCTATTAGCTAACTCTCCATAGAACAATCTGCGGACCTCTCTCTCGTCAAGTTTCAGTCCTTCCCCGCGAAAATGTAGCAATTTACACACACCTCTTTTACCTGCCCCGAACAACTTCTCAGCCAATTACCCACTAAGGTGGATGCTTCCCTCAATAAAATCACTGCAAAGCAACACACATCACAAGAAATTATACCCAACATTACACTACCCCCCCCCCCTTTCTAAAGCCCCTCGTCCTGTGGAGCTAAATTTCAGTCTATATATAATGCTGGGGAACCCTATGCTGTCTGGGTAGGGTAGAGGTGGGTATCTGGGGGTTGCCCATATGCCAAAGTGGATGGTGCCCGAAGCTCCCTACCAAACATCAGTAGGGCTGGCGTGCACCCAGTAGTCTCTTGTGTCGCTGAACGGCAAGCCATTAGGACTAATGGTAACTGCACATCCCAGTCCTTCTGATTTTGCTACTACAACACTAGCTGTGCCCCCAGAATGTGAGTAAACCGCTCCACCAGCCCATCACTCTGTGGGTGGAGGGGTGTTGTCTGTGTCTTGTGGATTCTGAGCTGTTCGCACATTTCCATGAACAGCTGAGCTTCGAAATTCCTTCCCTGGTTGAAGTGTAGTTCTCTAGGGAATATCCCTTCAATTGGCACCTCGCAGATGGTGGCCACCTCTTGATCCGAAACTGCAATAGCCCCTGGCCATTTCGTGAAATAGTCCAGTGCCACCACTAGATAGCGATTGCCATGTGGTGTGTAGGAAAAGGGGCCCAGTATGTCAACAGCCACTCTGTCCACGGGTGCCCCAACCTGGTACTGTTGTAGTGGTGCTCTACTACAGGCAACCCAGGGATCACATCTTCGGCAATAGGCTTCCACATCACGCCTACATGTGCTCCAATAGCATCCCTGTCGCACTCTCTTTGGTGTTTTGTTTATGCCAAAATGCCCTACTCCTGGTTGGCCATGATGGTAGCTAAGCACCTCCTGCTGTCAGTTCTTTGGCACTACCACTTGCTGTCTCTCCCTGATGCTGGCTCCTTCCAACATCTCCATTGCACTACATCACAAAGTGCCATGCCCTCCCACTGTGACCACAGGCCCCTCAAAGATGGACCAGCTGCAGCAATTTCTGACCATTCTGGTCGCTGGTTGGCCTTCAACCACCCTAACACTGTATTCAACTCAGGGTCCTCTTGCTGTTCTCTGGCCAAGTCTATTGTGTCATCCTGTCGCAGGGCCATACATCTCCCTGTTTGTTCCCTCACTGCCTCTGTCCTTTACCTCAGCACAGCTGCAGTGTGCACAGTCCGGCCCACATGGTCACCTGGAGACCCCATCTGCATTTGTGTGACTGCCTCCTTGTCGGTGTACCACAGAGAAGTTGTATTCCTGTAGCTGTTCAATCCATCTCAGCATAGCTCACCTTAAGCCACTGCCTAAACATTCCCAACTCCATTCCAGGTTTGCATACACAGGCTGAACTCTGTTCTCGGAAAACAATTGAAGACATCTCGCTCACCTTCGTTCTTTCAGACGGGGGTGGAGTTGGCAGTCCAGTCACGCCCATAGTTGCTGTCTCACTACCGGAGATTCGGGGTGAATCCAATACTTCTGACACCAGTGTAGCGTTGCAGGGTAGCTAGCAAGGTGGATGGAGGAAGAACGGCAAAGAGATGATGTTGCTGTTTGATAGCTCAACGGATCCCAGATTTATTCCCTTGCCACAGCAACAGCTAACCCGAGGTTGAGGTGTCCCCGGTAAAAAACAATTAAACAAGGTGACTAACCTGCTGGCTCTCTATGGATTCCATCCATTATCCAAACCTCTTATCCAGCTCTCAGGGTCGTGGGGATGCCGGAGCCTATCCCAGCAGTCATTGGGCAGCAGGCAGGGAGACACCCTGGACAGGCTGCCAGGCGATCACAGGGCCAACACACACACATTCACACTTAGGGACAATTTAGTATGGCCGATTCACCTGACCTACATGTCTTTGGACTGCAGGAGGAAACCGGAGCAGCCGCAGGAAACTCCCTATTAGCTAACTCATCATAGCACAATCTGCCGTCCTCTCTCCTCAAGTCTCTCATTCCTTCCCCATGAAATGTAGCAATTTACATGCTCCCCCTTTACCCGCCCCGAACAACTTTTCAGCCAATTACCCACTATGGTGGATACCTCCCTCAATAAAGTCACTGCAAAGCAACACATGTCACAAGAAGTTACACCCAGCGTTACAATATAATATTAATCAAAGAAAGTCAAATCCGTTCATCTGGACACATTTATTTAAGTGACCTCTTCAGTCTAAACTGACTGCAGGTATCCCCACCCTAAAAAAAATACAGTTGCATAATGACTGAAACCAGTGGTCAGTTTCATATGCAAATAGATGTTACCATTAACTAGTTTCGGTGGCCATGTGTACTATTCACAGAGGATTTGGGGATGTTTGCAATCACAGCATTGTAAGTTGGTGACAGATTTACTCTTAGACCCACCCCTCCTTTCAGGGATGGTCGTTCCCTCTTCACATAGATGGCCTCTCTGACTCCCCGTTCAAACCAGTGTTCCTCCCTATCAAGGATGTGCACATCCTCATCCTTGAAAGAGTGGCCACTGGCCTGTAGATAGTGTAGGCTGTGGAGTTCTGGTCTGACGTGTTAACTCTCCTGTGTTGTACCATCCTTTTAGCCAGCATCTGTTTAGTTTCCCCGATGTACAAGTCACGGCAGTCCTCCCGGCACTTAACAGCGTATACTATATTGCTCTGTTTGTGCCAGCGGACCCGATCCTTGGGGTGCAGCAATTTCTGGCGCAGCGTGTTTTGGGGTTTGAAACCAACTGAGACGGGGTGTTTGGAAAATATGCATCTCAACTTTTCCGACACTCCCACCACATACGGAATCACCACTGGTTTATGCTTAGACAGCTGATGTCCTTCTCCTCTCTTCGATCGGCTGGCGCACTGTTTGGGTGTCTTCCTGGCTTTGACAAACGACCAGTTAGGATAACCACACTTAACCAGGGCCTGTTTAATGTGAGATTTCTCCCCTTCCCGGCCGCTGTGTCGGTGGGACGTTGTCAGCTCGGTGGTACAGCGTCCTGATGACTCCTTGTTTGTGTTCCAGTGGATGATGAGAGTCAAACCTTAAGTACTGATCAGTATGTGTTGGTATACAGCAGGGGCGGACTGGGAATGAAAAATGGCCCTGGACTTTTTGATTCAGACCGGCCCACCAACCCCCCATAAAGTGTGGCGTGGTTTGTGTTGTTGGTGGTGTATCGTTACACCACCACCCACACAAACCACGCCACGCTTAATGTAAACAAGATTAGTGAACAATATTTATAACAATAACTTTAATAAAATAGATGTAAAATAGAACAAGGGGAATGGGTTGCTCTTTGGTGGAGGCTGGCTAGAAGGAGCACATTTTGGCACAATGGCACTGGCAGCAAGGTGGCAAGAGTCTCTGGAACCATCTGACCAGTAAAAGAAATAATTTTAACCATCTTTACATTTTTTCTGTTTTTGTTTGTCCATCTTGCTCCACTCCAATTTTTATCCAGATGTCACCACTTAACAGAGACAGGAAAGGTGCGGGGCCCAGGAAGTGTTAGAATGGACCGGACCAAAAGTAATTGGCAGGGAGAGAGAGGCTGACAGATTTAAGACCCAACCTCAGTGGTTTGGTAGCCCACTCGCCTGGGCCAGTCAGACACACAGTACTTGGTTATTAAGTTGGGGCTGGGGTTATTTATATTTTGCATTGCATTGACCCCAGTTGTCAAGCGGCCCACCGTGAAAACTCCCGGTGCTCCAGATGGCCAGTCCGCCCACCATTTGCTTACGGTAAACATGATGAGGATGTGCACATCCTTGATAGGAAGGAATGCTGGTTTGAAGGGGCAGTCAAGAGGTCACTTATGTGAAGAGGGAACGACCATCCCTGAACCAAGGGGGGGGGGGATACATCTATCATCATCTTACAATGCTGTGATTGCAAACATTCCCAAATCCTCTGTGACTAGTACACGTGGCCATTGAAACTCTAGTTAATGGTCATGCCTGTCTGTATATGAAACTGATCGTTGGTTTCGGTCATTATGCAGCTGTATTGTTTATAAGGGTGGGGATACCTGCAGTCAGTTTAAACTGAAGAGGTCACTTGAGTGATGAAACATTTCTCTCAATGAACTTTGTGTCCAGATCAACTGATTCAACTTTCTGTGATTTTCTTACCTGGATTATTGAACATGCATAAAGATACTACGTATAATATTATTTTAATCGCTCGCTTTGTGTTATTTATTTAGCTGAATGGTTACTTACTCAGGTGGCACGGTGGCGTAGTGGTTAGCGCGGTCGCCTCACAGCAAGAAGGTCCTGGGTTCGAGTGCCAGGGTAGTCCAACCTTGGGGGGGGGGTCATCCTGGGTCATCCTGTGTGTGGAGTTTGCATGTTGTCCTCGTGTCTGCATGGGTTTCCTCCGGGTGCTCCAGTTTCCTCCCGTAGTCCAAAGACATGTAGGTCAGGTGAATCGGCCATACTAAATTGTCCCTAGGTGTGTGTGTGTGTGTGTGTGTGTGTGGGCGTGGGCCCTGTCCAGGGTGTCTCCCCGCCTGCCGCCCAATGACTGCTGGGATAGGCTCCAGCATCCCTGTGACCCTGAGAGCAGGATAAGCGGTTCGGATAATGGATGGATTACTTAGTATGTGTTGATGTTTTGTAATTGAAGCTTTCAGTTACTTCGATCATCTCAAGGCTCCCTTGGTAGCTCCCTTAGGCCCCATTTGTGGCCCAGGCCGTCCTTGTTGAGATTAACTGTCATGTGAGCAATAAAGCACTTGGACATGCGTTAATGAGGTTTGATTCCTGAAATGAGCTGATTTGATACAATGGGCCGTTTCAAGCAAACAGTCAGCTGTTCCTTTAGCCTGCTGCTGCAAAGACCAGTAGGTAGACTGTGATGTGACATCAGGTGTCGCCTCTAAGTTTAAGTGGAGGTGCAAGGTAGCAGTGAGAGGTATATTCAATCTAGGTAGCTATGTTGAATCTGTTGTAGAGGGGAGAGCTGGTTCCAATATGCAGGAATGTACTGTTGCGCTCCCCTGAGGTGTCACAGGAGCAATATAATGACACATCAGTGAGGGAGACACACTCAATAACTCCGCTGACATCCAAGCATGCACAGGCCCAATAGCCCATAGTTTAGTAAGTGATGCTGTCTGTGAAATGAGCCACTAGATGCACGGCATTCTGATGCCCCCTGTAGTAATCCAAACAGGTTAGCTCGTTGGGTGAGAACATGGTATTTATACATTAAATACAGTGTCCTGAGTTGGTCTTCAGTGTTGATGCTCACTTTGAAATATAGCACAAGAACTGTCGCACATTAACACCCGTGTACTGCTTAAAGGAACAATGTGTATGTTTATCTACTTAAAAATTTAATTATAGATAAAATCCACCGGAATCATATAAATATGCTAATCAAAGTATTTGTTCCCCAAAACATTATATCACCATTTTCTCTTTATGTTTTAAAAGATTTGATGTCCTGGCGGCCTGTCCAGGGTGGCTCCCCACCTGCGCCAATGACTGCTGGGATAGGCTCCAGCATCCTTGCAACCCTGAGAGCAGGATAAGCCATTCGGATGATGGATGGATGGATGGATGGAGGATGTCCTGTCCGGTGAGATTTTGCACAAAAAAAAAGAAGGCACATGTCGGGGTAATGCATCAATCACACGAGGTCTCCGCATGATAAAAGTGAATAGGAGTTCAGTGTCTTGAATTGAATTTTTTAAGAGTCTTTCACTTTATTTGGTCCTGTTAAGTTCATATGATAACAAGCTTAGGAGAAATGGGTTATTCAAGTTATGAGCGAGAACTAAATGCCGAGAGGAGAAAAATATTTTTTTTTATCATTTTGTTTTTAGAACATCATGCAAGCACCTTTTTAGTTAAGCATCTAGTTTGACAGTTTCGGACTTGAGTGGAAACAAAAAAAGGAAATTTAACAACTATTTCTGCTTTTATAAACTGAGAACTGTAAACTCAGAAAGCATTTATTCAAATCAGATATCTAAAGTAAAAGCCTTTGTACTCCCAAGTTTTAAATTTTCATGTGTTTTTTTTTATCCATCATCGTGGTCCAACAACTCTCAAAATTCGTAGAGTTTATCAACAGATGCAAAAAAAATTTAGAAAATTAAACTGTTTCAGACACATTAATGATAGATTACATTTTCAGAGTTGGTATGTAAACTTGATGGATCAAACTGAGGTCGTATTTATTATTTAACGTGAAATTTACTGCCAAAAAATTCTGACTTGGTCTGCAAAGACCTTAAAGCTGCAATTCATGACTTCTCTCTATTAATAACTTTTGTTCTTTTTTTACTTAACCTTTTTTTCCATATACAATGATACAGAAGTGATCATACAAACATGACACATGAGTCACATATCCAATGTTAGCATCACATTGACCTATCTTATCCAGTGTCTGTTCATAGAGGCCACACAGAAATAGGCACCCAAATAACCTCATTCTAACCAGTAAGCAATCACGCATATGTTTAAGCATACACTTTTTCATATGCCTGTTGTGAAACTCTGGAGCTTGGAAGAAGAAAATGTCAGGAGAAATCTCAGTTAGATGTCAAATCTTTTTGTCATACACGTTTGAATTAAGTTAATCGTTGTAAATCACATTTTGGTGGCCTTACGCATACGAAATAGATAGTGATTGTACAGAAAACGGCTTGTGTTCTATTATAAGAGGTGTCTGAAATTCAGATTTGACCAGAAATGTAAAGCACTTTGAGTGGCTGTTGCAGCTAGAAAAGCGCTATATAAAATGCAACTTGATTGATTGAATGATTGCTTGTCACTGTACCATCACTATACACTATATAGTATAGTGTATACGCAAGGCTCAGCGTTTTCATTTTTTTATTTTTCAAAGCCATCCAGCATGCCGAATTTCGCCACAAGAGGACACTGTTACATAACCTCACATGAAAAGGAACAACTTTTGGATCAATGGAAACATGAAATCCGGGTGAAAATCAGTTTAAAAATCTGGGTATTTTTCAGTGAAAATCGATGAAAAACGAAAACGCTGAGCCTTGTGTATACACTATACACTTCCGCTTTCAATGTGGGAAGATTCATTCATTCATTCATCATCAACCACATCTCCGGGGTTGGGTCGCGGTGGCATCAAGCTAAGTAGGGCACTCCAGACGTCCCTCTCCCCAGCAACGCCCTCCAGCTCCTCCTGGAGGATCCCAAGGCATTCCCAGGCCAGAATGGACATGTAGTCCCTCCAGCAAGTTCTGGGTCTACCCTGGGGTCTCCTCCCAGTTGGCCGTGCCCGGTAAACCTCCAAAGGAAGGCGCCCAGGAGGCATAATCAGATGCCCGAACCATCTCAACTGGCTCCTTTCGACGCGAAAGAGCAGCGGCTCTTCTCCAAGCTCCCATCCGGATGTCCAGATGCTCCTCACCCTACCTCTAAGGCTGAACCCAGACACCCTACGGAGGAAACTAATTTCAGCCGCTTGTATCTGCGATCTCACGCTTTCGGTCACCACCCAAAGTTCATGACAATAGGTGAGGGTCGGAACGAAGATTGACTGGTAAATTGAGAGCTTTGCCTTCCGGCTCAGCTTCTTCGTCACCACAACGGTCCGCTACAATGTCCGCAATACTGCTGATGCTGCACCAATCCGCCTGTCAATCTCCCACTCCATCCTACCCTCACTCGTGAACAAGACCCCGAGATACTTGAACTCCTTCCCTTCACTTGAGGCAACAACTCATCCCCAACCAAGAGGGAGCAATCCACCATTTACCATGGCCTCAGAATTGGAGGTGCTGACTCTTATTCCGGCCATTTCACACTCAGCTGCAAACTGCCCCAGTGCGCGCTGGAGGTTGCGTTTTGATGAAGGCAACAAAACCATATCATCTGCGAAGAGCAGAGATGTAATTCTGAGGTTCCCGAAATGGACACACTCCTCACCTTGGCTGCGCCTTGAGATCCTGTCCATGAATATCACAAACAGAATCGGAGACAAGGGACAACCTTGGCGGAGTCCGACACCCACCGAAAACGTGTTTGACTTTGTGCCAAGAATGCAGACACAGCTCTCACTTTGGTTATACAAGGACCAGATGGCTTGTAGCAACTGCCCTGGTACCCCATACTCCCGCAGTACCCCCCCACAGAGTGCCCCGGGGTACATGGTTGTAAGCCTTCTCCAAGTCCACAAAACACATGTAGACTGGCTGGTCAAGCTCCCATGCCCCCCTCAGCACTTCCGCTAGGGTAAAGAGTTGGTTCGTTGTTCCACGGCCAGGACAGAATCCGCATTGTTTCCCCTGGAATCTGAGGTTCGACAATCAGGAACAACGGACCAACTCTTTATCCTTGCGGAAGTGCTGAGGGGGGCATGGGCGTTTTGACCAGCCAGTTTGACCAACAATGTGGGAAGATGGCGGCACGAATTCATGTTTGTAGCGGCCTCAACCAGTACTGGTGTGGGAAGATGGCAGTGCGAACTTACGTTTGCAGCGGCCTCACCCAGTACCGTCCATGCAGTGTCTTTGTCCTTGTCTGCATCTAAGTTTGTGTCTTTGTTTGATGGCTGGGAGAGCTGGCGCTGGATCAGCTGGGAGAGCTTGATCTGCCACATCCTGTGGGCCCAGGGACCATGGCCCAGCCTGGAGCTGCACCCAAAGAAATAACACCGAGGGCGGTCTGACAGGACACGGAAGTAGGGTAGACTAAGCTAATTGCCAGCCCATGCAGACCAGAAGTTCCGATAACACCGAGGGTGGTCTGGCAGTGGCCTCGCCTAGTGTTGACTATGTTTTTGGTGTCATCTTGTGGAGTGCAGGGAGGTGTGTCAAAGGTGTCTGGCTGGGAGAGCTGGCATTGGATTGTCTAGGGGAGCCTGGTCTGCTGCGTCCAGTGGGCCCAGGTGACCGCGGCCCTGCCTGGACCTGTGCCCGAGGGGGAGACACTTAGGGTGGTCTGACAGGATGCGGAAGCGGGGCAGGCTAAGCTAACTGCTAGCCTATGCAGACCGGCAGTTCCGACAGTTATCCTGGCTGGCATTCGCTCTCTTGGACAGAGAACTTTTTTTTTTATTTGGATATGTTTGATATATTTGTTTTTGTGTGTTTTTTTTGTAGTTTGTGTATGTGTTCTTATGTGTTCTTGTGGTTTGGATATGTGTTTTTGTCTTTGTGTTGCGCTAGTGTGGGCTGGGGGAAACGATGTTTTGTTTCATTTCATGTGCGCAAATGCATGGAATGAAATGACAAATAAATTTCCCTGATCCTGATACACTTATACACTATCACAGTCACATCTATACATGGCTCCAATTACCTGTAAACTGCACTAATCAAACTCCTCCCTTCCACTGAGATTACAAAGAAGTTGTGTCCTTAACCAGTCTCGGCAGCTGTAGTATTACTGGTGCTGACTTATTGTTGAAAACATCATTCTTTAGTTGGAGTTTGGCTGTTATGCGTTCCATCAAATATACACTCTTTAACCTTTCCCTGCATCGTTGGACAGTTGGTAGCTTTACATGTCTCCATGCCACTGTAATCATCTTCTTTGCGACCAGCAGCAACACCCCAAGTAAATATGTCGGATTTTTGGTATCCATATCCTCTGGAGTCTCTCCCAATAGAAAGAATGTTGGCTCTAGAGGTAAGTCTACCCCCATGAGTGGCTTGATCTCTGCCTGAATGTCACTTCAATATTGATACAATTTGGGACAATCCTGAAAAATTTGGGTATGGTCTCCAATCTTCCCCCATTCTCCTCAGCATAATTCTGAGGTTTTGCTGTATCTCACTAACAAAAAAGGAGTCTTACATACTCTCATTCTAGTTTTCCATTCAAAATCCCTAATTCATAAAAGGATGCAAATGGTTCTGCTATTTCTCTTGGTTGTGAAACTAACTTTCTTGAGGCCGGGTGAAAGACTTTGGCGATCACTCGATTAGCTTGCTCCTTACACAACTGAAATGCCAAGAGGTGGTTAGCTTTGTTTCCTGTCTCATAATATTTTTGATTAATAAATTGCATGACCCCTTCAGCCTTGTATGTCAAGAGTTCCTCTAGTTCGTATCTTTTCTTAGTTCATTCAGGAGTTCTTTATTTTTGTTTTAATTTTTATTTTCTAATTCAAGCACCTTTAGTTTACTTTCCAAGTCTGATTGCATCGTCAACCTGTTCTTTCTTATTCTACTAGATATTTCAATCATTTTACCCCTTATTATTGCTTTAGCATCATCCCATAGGATGAGTGGTGTAACATCACCATTATCGTTACTGTCAAAGAACTCTTCCATACACTTTTCAATTTCCTGAGTCATTAAAGGGTCTCTCAATAAAGAAATGTTTGCTGTCCAGTATTTGAAACACGTTTCTATTCCTAAATCCCTGGCGAGGGTTATGGGTACGTAGTCACTGATTGTTATTGAGTGTATACAATCTACTACTTTGTACATATATTGTTTAGGGACACAAAATATATCTATGCGTGAATAGCTCTTGTGTACGTTCGAAAAGAAGCTGTAGTCCCTCCCGTTTGGGCTTTTATGTCTCCGTAGGTCTACAAACCCCAGCTCTGCTTACATGTTATTCAGTGTTTCGGATCTTTTTGATTGATTACGTTCTATCAGTAATCTATCCAGCCTCCTATCTAGTACAGCATTAAAGTCTCCACTGACAATTATCATATCTTTGGCATTATTTGCAATTATATTCACAATGTCTCTGAAGAAAGAGGGACCGTCTTCCATTGGAGCATAAATATTCAGTATCAAAAAATCTTTTCCACTTATTGTACCGATTACCATGACATATATGGGTGGTACAGTGGCCCAGTGGTTAGCACTGTCACCTCACAACAAGAAGGTTCTGGGTTCAAACCCTGGGGTTGTCCAACCTTGGGGGTGATGCCAGGTCATCCTCTGTGTGGAGTTTGCATGTTCTCCCCGTGTCTGCAGTGGGTTTCCTCCGGGTGTTCCGGTTTCCCCCACCATCAAAAAGACATGCATGTTAGGGTTAATACTCCTGTCTGTGCCTCTGACTGAGGCATGGCAAGACAAACTGGAGTTGGTCCCCAGGGGCTGCACGGCAACTGCTCACTGCTCCTAGCTACACAGCTAGATGGGATCAATGCAGAGCATAATTTCTCCACAGGGGTTAATAAAGTATGTCCAAAAAAAATGTATAGCACTTTTTCTGCAGGGAAGACTACATTTCTATTGCATAAGATGGCTACTCTTCTCATTTTCCCATAAGAGAAGCTGAATACCTGGCTCACCCATTCTCTCCTAATCTTCTCTGTGTTCAATTTCTGAATGGGTTTCCTGCATCATTGCTACGCCACATCCAAGCTTTGAGTTGGCTAAGAATTTTTCTCCTCTATCGGGTGATTTAGCCCATGACCATTATAGCTTACTATCTTCAAATTGATCATTATCCAACATTGTGTATTCTAAGATTTGCTTTATGTAAGAAATTTTCGGTAGGCTTGTATATGTCTGCAATACCTCCAAAAAATTGAAGGACTTGTGTAGCTATGATACTGCTCCATGTATAAGAGAACATTTGCAAAACAAACAAATGAGAAATAAGCAAACACTAGAACTTAACAGGAAAAAGAAAGAAGAGAAATAAAAGATACGCCCTACCTAACCGCCCCCACTGGACAACAGAGCCAGTTGGTGTGCCAGCTACATTACATTACAGTCATTTAGCCAACGCTTTTATCCAAAGCGACTTACAATAAGTGCATTTAACGTGGGAAATCAAGAGAACTACTAGTCATCAGAGGTCATAAGTGCATCTAAACAAGCATCTAAGAGCAAAACCAGTGCTAAAGTAAAAGTGCAAGAAAGAGTTTTTTGGGTTTTTTTTTATGAGTGAATACAATAAGTGCTAAGAACAAGTAACAGGGTAGTAGTTCTTGAAGAGGTGAGTTTTCAACCTGCGCCGAAAGATGGGCAGCGACTCCGCTGTCCTGACATCAGTGAGTTCATTCATTCCACCACTGTGGAGCCAGGACAAAAAAGAGCCGTGACCGGGTCGATCGGCAGCAGGGGCCTCTGAGCGACGGGGCAACCAGGCGTCCTGAGGCGGCAGAGCGAAGTGGTCGGGCGGGGATTTAGGGCTTGATCATGGCCTGGAGATAGGAAGGAGCTGTTCCTTTCATGGCCCTGTATGCTAGCACCAGAGTCTTAAACTGGGTGCAAGCAGCTACTGGGAGCCAGTGTAGGGATATGAGAAGGGGAGTTGTGTGGGAGAACTTAGGGCGGTTGAACACCAGATGAGCTGCAGCTTTCTGAACAAGCTCCAGAGGTCTGATGGTCGACACCGGGGCGCCAGCAAGGAGGGAGTTGCTCTAGTCCAGCCGGGAGATGACCAGAGCCTGGATGAGCACATGTGCTGTCTCGTCGGTGAGGAATGGGCAAATCCTCCTGATGTTATAGAGGAGAAATCTGCAGGAACGAGCAACCGATGCAACGTTTGCAGCAAACGACAGTTGGTCGTCCAGGATCACACCCAGATTCCTCACAGTCCGAGTTGGCGTCACCGTGGTGTTGTCAATGGTGATAGCCAGGTCTCGGTGCGGGCAACCTTTCCCCGGGAGGAACGTCAGCTCTGTCTTGTCCAGATTGAGCTTCAGGTGGTGTGTCGTCATCCACTCCGAGATGTCAGTCAAGCACGGAGCAATGCGTGTCTCTACTTGTGTGTCAGAGGGAGGAAAGGATAAGATCAGCTGGTGTCATCAGCATAACAATGGTAGGAGAAGTCATGCGAGCGAATAACAGAACCCAGGGATGTCGTGTACAGGGAGAAAAGGAGAGGACCCAGAACGGAACCCTGTGGAACGCCTGCAGTCAGTCTGCGAGGCTCCGACACAGATCCCCTCCATGTCACCTGGTAGGAGCGACCTGTCAGGTAGCGTGCAAACATTGAGAGTGCAGAGCCTGTGACACCCAGCCCCTCGAGGGTAGAGAGGAGCTCCTTGTGCAAAGGAGAAGAGATGTGACTAGATCTCTCCAGGGTGAGCTCACTTAGTGTGGTTGGCAACTAAACAAGGTTGCTAAAATCCCTCTTTGGGAGTCCTAACAGTTATTTAGTAAATATCAGGTATAATCCCCTACTCTGAGAGAACCCCTTCCTGTCTCTGAGCTAGATATTGATTTAAGTAGAAAAATACAATACAAAACCGGCCTCTATGTATTGTTAAAAACATGATATAGCTAGCCTTCTTTAAAACAACAAACCAAACTATTCATACATAATTTTCCTTGTCTGCTTAATATTTGGCTTTGAGGTTTTTCCCCCTTATTGGTTTAATCACCTGTTGTACCTCTTTGCATTTTCTCTGGATTTCTGGAGGGTCATCTTGGTCAAAATACACTCTGCCCCCCTCATATGTTATCTGCCATTGTTTCCACGCCTGCTGCAACACATCTTTTGTGTAATAATCTAAGAATCTGACTATGATAGATCTTGGTGGGGCTTGGTCTGCTCTTGGTTTGTCTGCAAAGGACCTATGTGCTCTCTCAGTGTGGATAATTACATCTTCTGGCAGTTCTGGAGACTTATTCAAGAGTTCAGTCACAAACCGTAGCACATCTTTTTTTCCCCCTCTGCAACTACAAAGATCCTCAGATTATTACATCTCACTCTATTTTCCTTGTCCAAGCATTTCTCTGTTATCGTAGCCTCTCTGTGTAGCAGGTACTTGATGGCCCTCTTGTGTTGTATTCCTTGATCTTCTGTTCCGCTTACGCTGTCCTCTATTTCTTTCAATTTCCCCTCCAGCTTGTCAGTTCAAGCAGTTCAATCTTTCATATTAAACGCTACTCTTGCTAGCCTCTGTTTAGTAACTTCTGAGGCTCCTTTCTGTTCTTTTCTCAGTTCGCGAATGTTGGAAAAACTTCTTCTTTATTCGACTCACCGCCGTCATGAGGGGAGTTGTGGGGTGATTTTTCTCTATCTGCTTTTGTTTGTTGCTTTCCCTTTCCTCCGCATTCATTTTGTTTATATTGGCTCATTGTGTTCAGGTAATCTTTAATACTTGAATATGAGTATATGCCTCCATATTTATTTTATATATGGCTGGTTTAAAGAGGGTTTCTCGCCGAGTGAGTCAGCTACACACCTACTGCTATCATGGTGTCACCGGAAGTTGCCATAAGTGGTTATTTTATCCACCTTAAATTTGATTATACTGTGGTGATTGTGTTGGACACACAGTCAATCTTACAGTAGGACCATGTTTGTGATATGGTTGATGTAGGAGGCAGAGAGAAATAGACCTGTTGACACTGATTTTCTGGGACTACAAACAAGGTGTAGAAGCCGTTGTGGCTGGTGTGCCGTCAGCTCAGCAGTAAGCAGTTCCCACCCTTTTACAAATGGATCCCGGGACCAAAGCTAACACAAACAGTCTAATGTATTACAAGCGACATCAAACTATATGGGAACACTGTTGTACAGTAATGTTGATTGTCATGGCCACATCAGCATGACGTTTCAATCTTTTTCCCTCTGGAGTTGTTTCCAACATCAACGCGTTTGCCACTGCACCAGCGTTTGTCCTACCCAGCCAGAACATTTCAACAGTGGTATACAGAGACTGGAGAGTGTCTCCAACCATGGTAAAGATGACTGGTAGGATTATGGAACCTGACTCCATCATCCAGATGGATAAAATAATGATTCATTAATGGAGAAAAATCACCAATTTCAGCTTTAAATGCCTTATGTCAGGGATGCACAACGTTGTTGCGAGATGACTGAAACATCCTCATCGTTCAGGAAATGAGGAGGCATTCCAGGAGCCATGATTGGCCCGTTTCCACTAGATTTTCTCAAGGGACTCTTTATCTTATTGCTCAGCACATAAGACAGCCCAGTATCAGGGGTCAGCAGTGTGACGTGCGGCTGCCCAGCGCAGAGGAGAGCGAAAACAATGAGGCTCTTTTTCTGTCGGCCTTCGCTCCACTGTTAGTATAACCAGCTGTTAGCTGCACTGTTTTATCAGGAAGACTTTCAGAGTGGCGAAAGCAGCTCTCCTTTATGTCAGGCACACTGAGGCACAACAGAGGGACTGGAAGGCCACTGCAGGAATCACCTCACTGACATGCAGAGGTTCAACTCTTACCCAGCCTGACAAAGTCCAATTAAATTGAAGTTAGTTCTGCATGTCCTTGGTAAAATTAATTACACTTGTCCTTTGACTTTGTTTTGTTGTCACTGTCTATCTTTACTTTATTCTTTACTTCCAGGTACAGCAGCATCCAAGAAGCTAGAAAGTAACAGCAGCACTCTTTAAAGGAGTCATATTTTAGTCATATGTTATCTGGGTTTTTTGGGCAATTTCATATAATTTCCTGGCATCTAAGAAGAACGTTAATAAAGTTTATCTTAAAGAAAAAAATCAAAATCGATTGATTTTTAATTATTTCAGAGCCTCTCTTTCTCACGATGGCGAGAAGAGATTTGGGTGGGTATGGGGCTTTTTTGCACACACTTACTCAGTTTGGCTACCAGACTGTGACTGACAGGTAGATGATTGGGCTTATGCAAATATTAGGTTAAAGATGATTGGTTGGAGCAGTTGGCACATTCTAAATTTCCCAGTTATGACATCACCAATGGCGCAACACCAAAACAAAACTAGAGCAAAATGTGATAGTATCAGGATTTGCTATTTTCCCATCTCCGAGATGAAGTGTTTCTTTGCTTATGGAAAGCCAAGGAAAATCTGTTTATTAGAATAACTCCTTTAAGAAAAGGAGCTGGGCCTCCTAAACTGTATCAATCCTCTTGGCTGCTTTACAAGACCCTTTACCAGATTTTCCTGCATCTTCGCAAACACAGAATCAGAAAATTGATTCACCTCAGGAGATTGCGAGTTCAATATTTTCAAAAATATTACAAGGGTTACGAATTTTTTTTTAAAGTCTAGTAAACATTTAATGATGCTCATGAATTGATTGGGTTGCCATGTAATGAGCGTTCTTTCTGAATTACAGTGTACAAGAGCATAGACATTTTAGTGTGTTATTTTTTCCACAATTCTTTTAAAACGACAGGGAGTCCACTCCTACCTAAAACGACCATGGGTGGTCAAAATGACTGCCGGTTTTTAAACTCTATATTCTGTCAAGATAAATACCCAATTGAGATAATAATGCGTTATGTTAGTTAGTATGTCTGTTAGGAAACGACTGACACCAAAATGAACATTTTAACAACTATAGTGATATTTTAAACAATTTAAAATTCAGAGAGCCATGGTAGAACTTGAATAGCAAAATTGAAAAAGTGAAAATATTGCCTGGAAAAAAAACCCACATATTGCTAATCGAACAAACGTAACAAGGCCTATAAAACCTGAAATGTACAAAAGAAAAAAGAAAAGAACTGAAAGTAACCATTGAAACGGTCCCAAACAATGACCAGAACTTAAAAACTAACAGAATGACCGTTGGCGGTCATTTTGACCACCGCAGTTTTTAAACTCTATATTCTGTCAAGATAAATACCCAGTTGAGATGTTAATGCATCACATATGTTAGTATGTCTGTTTTGAAACTAACTGACACCAAAGTTAATATTCTAACAACTTTAATTCTATTTTTCAAACAATTTAAAACGGCCGCTGTCGAACGCCTGCTGTAAATACTGCAACGCGTCGGTGGTAGTCATGGTGCATCTGAAACGGCGTCTGTACCCTCACATGCTGGCAGTAATCAAAAATCAAGTTTAGGCCATTTCTCTGCCCTGGAGGCCACTAGTGTGTTTCTAGGACAGAGCGACGAACTTCACGAAGGAAATGACGTCACCAACACGCGTCATAAATACTGAAATGACGCGCACGATCACGCACAAATTATGAGCAGTCATTTTGACCGCTCATGGTCGTTTTAGGTAGCTCTTATAACTTTTTTTTTTGCAATTGATCTAAAATTCGTTTTAAATGCAAATATATGGAATTTTAGGAGAATTCAGGGGGTGGCAGGTCTGTATCTTTTTTTCTTTCACAAAGTTGCTGAGCTTTGAAAAATTCAAAACGGTCATAATGACCGTCTTGGTCATTCTGGTAGCCTCCAAGAAGACTTTATTCTATGTTCATTTGACTTTAAGTTTTTATATATATCTCAGAGTTGCCTTTTTTTCTTTCTTTTTTTTTTTACTCAGAACCAAAAGGGTGGATTAACAAGTAATTTTAGAACTTTATAAATGCAGGACAGAATAAAGTACTGAATGAGCTTTGTATAAACAAGACCATGTCAATACCATGTGGACAAAGAGGTCGCCTAGCGTCTGCCCAACACAGACTCAAATTTAACTCAGCCAGTCAACAACCGGAACCTGTTTATCCACCTAACGGCCCCAAAGAACAACCTGCTTGTAGAGGCACAACAGGCAGAGAAAAAACAGTTTCAAGTGGTAATTTCTTGAACTTGACCGAGCCTTTAGGCTCCATTGGGTGACAATGACCTGCATGGGAATCACAATTTTAAAAAAGAACGTTTTGTTTTGGACTTTTTGTTGGTTTAGATCGTCACCTTTGTCTCTGTACTTTGTTCACATGGAGGGCTCTCCTTGGTTCACTCTCTTCTCTCGTTCTCTAATTAGTAACAGAATCTAGTAGTAGCAGAGAATAGGGTGACAGAATGCCTTCCCCGATCGAACAAAAACCCTGCTTCTATTTTCAGCTGTCCTTTTTATGGAAAAACGGCAAATACTTTTCCTAACCTCGGCGTTCTCTCTATTTGCATTCACTTCATTCCTCGACAGGAAAGTGAGGAGGACAAATGAGTTTTGTTCTGTCTGGCAGAGAGGACCGACTAAATATACGCCGAGATTTAGATTTGACCACTTCTACCTCCACTACCTCGGTGTGACCCCCCCCCCCCCAAAGGGCTGACCGGGGGCCATAGGAAAACAGGCAACATGCACAGCCCGGTGACACGGAATGACAGCACGAGGCATGAAAGAGCGAGAAACAGAAAATAAAAGGAGAGAGCGAAAGAATGCATAGAAGACCGGTGTCTCTTGCAGAGGGTGAACGGAGTGAAAGAAGGGAAAAGAGGTGGACACTAAGAAAGGGAACAGAGGTGGGGAGTAACAAATTTTGACTGCTCTGGTTACAGTACCTCCGTAAAAATTTCCCTTTCGCAGTACTTTTATTAAGTATAATAAAATCATAGTTCTTATGAGCTGACTTATAATAAATTATTGTTATTTTAATAACCGCTAAAGGGTAAAAACAAAATGGTTGTATTAAGAATTTGTTTGAATAAGTCGTAAGTGGAGGTTTACATGGCCAACATAAATGTGGTTTGGTTCATACAATGTGTTTGTCTAGGTTGTTTCCAGTGATGCTGGCTGTGTCAACTAAAGAATATTTCCATATTCTTCAACTATTTTCATAGTTTTAGGGCTTGTTTGTCTTTCTTTGTAGACACGACAAGAACAAAAGTAACTGTCAAAAGTAATCATTTCAGCAGTTATTCCACTTAAGACTAATTTTTTGGTCTTACTTACTTAATCGATACTTTTACTTATACGCAAGTAAATCGTCTCAAAAGTCGCAGCGCTGTTTTACCTAGGCAGGAATTTTCCGCCCTCTTTCCAACTGTGCAGAGGGAGGGAGAGCGGTACAGGGGTCGGAAGGAGGGAGCGAGGGACTTTAATGACGAGACAGCGAGACGGAGGCAGACAGAAAAGGGAAGATAGGTGACTCTCGGCCCCGTGGCTCGGAGGGGTTTCATGGCCAGACGGACAGACCACACTGTGTGCCGTAATCCAGGACACACTCGTGCAAGCGGAACGTGCTTTGCTTGAACGGCGGGGAGAAGGCTGGCCATCCTAGATCGTGTGGGAGTCTCTGCGATAGCTGGTTTGGGGTTTCCAGACAAAAGAGTGGATTGATTCGACATGTATCCAAAATAGTTCCACTGGAACTGTATATTTCTAATAGTCTCTGAGAATCTGAATAGAAGTGGAGAACAGGTGATATGTCCTCTGTGACTGTGCCATTAAAGCATTATATTTCTCCCCAGTTGAGACTCAGCTGTGGGCATTTCAGTGTGTGTGTGTGTGTGTGTGTGTGTGTGTGTGTGTGTGTGTGTGTGTGTGTGTGTGTGTGTGTGTGTGTGGTTGTTAAGTCAAATAAGTGTGCATGTAAGCAATAGTCAGGTAATGGTAATGACAAAGAGCTACCCTAATCGTTTTATGTGGGTGGTTCACTTAGTTCTTGGTACTTAAATTTCTCTTTCAGATACATATCAAAGCTGTAAGGGTGACAGGATTGTAGTTTTTCACTTATGTCTTTGCTGATCCAACAAAGACGACACACCATTAACTCTAAAGGCAGCAAACTTAAACCATCTGCTATCTCTGGACACATAACTACTATGTTTTATATATTTTCACACATTGTTAAGACATCCCCTATTGGGGATATGTGGTGAATTTGACTGATGTCATGATGGAGATTTGCTGAGATAAAGTTGCAGTCGTTTCTCTGACCGCAGCGGTTTGGAAGCACAGCAAGATGGTTCACTTGTTTGGTCCTAACTGGTTTTAGGTTGCTGTGGCATATTTTGTTTGGCCACTCTCTGTTGTAGTTTGATTTCTATCTGTTTTATTAAGTCAAGTCAAGTCCATTTTATTTGTATAGCCCATTATCACAAATTAAAAATGTGCCCCAGTGGGCTCTATAGCTACACAACATTCCTGTCCTTAGACTCTCACATAAGATAAGGAACAACTCCCTAAAAAATAGCCTTTAACAGGAAGAAACCCAGGGAGAGCAACAGAGGAGGGATCTCTCTCCCAAGACAGCCAACATTCGGATGTTGTGTTTACACAATTTACAGAATACAGCACTGAAAGAGGATAACAGAATTATAAAGGAATTATAAAATATATGAAAAATATGATGAGGAGGATGCCAAGCAATGGCCAGATACCACCAGAACAGCCCAGGATCTGAACCATGCGACCACCATCAACATCTAGACAAAAAGAAAATCAAAACACATTAGTCACACATCTGAGTGAGAGGAGGATATTGCATTGAAACAGGAGAACAAAATTATATGGATTTATAAATGAAGGGGATGCCAAGCAGTGACCAGTTGGTGACCACCATCACCATGGAGACCTGGGAGCAGGATAGACTACACGCGCACACAGGGGAGACGCACATCACACCATTCACACACACAGAAGAAGAGAAAGGAGAAGACATCATTCAGAGAGAGAGAAAACCTGAGACAAGAAGTTTGCAAAAGTCAATAATCTATACTCTAATTTTGTCAGCAGAACAGTGGTTGGTAAATTCATTGAGACAGAAACGGATCCACCATGCAGTACAGGTTATGAAGTGCTCAACTTAAAGGCAATTAAATCTAGGCTAAGGCAAGAAGAGGAGTCTTAAGTTTGGATTTAAAAGACTCAACAGACTGGTTGTCTGACGGCAGCAGGCATGTTATTCCACATGAACAGGGCCTGATAGGAAAAGGCCCTGCCACCAGCTGACTTCTTTTTAACTTTGGGTACACACAGGAGCCCTGTATTTTGAGAGCAGAGAGCTTGAGATGGAATGTACGGTTTAAGGAGATCAGACAGGTATGATGGGTCAAGCCCATTTAGGATTTTATAAGTCAGCAGAAGCACCTTGAAGTCTGATGTAACATGGATAGGAAGCCAATGAAGGCAGGCAAGAATTGGTGTAATATGGTCAAATTTTCCAGTTTTAGTTAGGATTCTAGCTGCAGTATTCAGAACCATCTGAAGACTTTTAGCACTAGCATGTGGCAGACATGGAAACAGAACATTACAACAATCAAATCTGGATGAGACAAATGCATGTAATAGAGCCTCTGCATCAACCATAGACAGGAAAGACTGAATTGTAGCTATGTTAAGTAAGGGAATAAAGGAAGCCTTGGTGATTTCTTTAATGTGCTTATCAAAGGAAAGGCTGGGATCAAGCGTAACACTAAGATTTTTGGCTGCCACACTTTGTGAATTTACAGAGTTGTCAATTGCTATTGTTACTTGGTCAAATTGGTGTCTGTGTCTAGTGGGGCCAATGACCAGCCTTTGAGTTTTATCTGACTTTAAAAGCAGGAAATTTAGTGACATGCAGTTTTTCACAGCAGCCTAGCAGGCCTCTAAATTAGTCAGTTGCGTATGATCATCAGTCCTTATAGGCACATACAGCTGAGTATCATCAGCATAGCAATGGAAATTTATTCCATGGCTGTGTATAATTTGGCCAAGAGTTGAAATGTATAGAGAGAAAAATAGAGGGCCAAGAACTGAGCCCTGAGGAACACCATATTTATTTAGAGAATTTTGATGCAATATTATTACAGCAGACACAATGTGTTCCTCCAGATAAGTAGAACTTACGCTAAGACAGCACTAAGCCAGAGACCCCAAAATTACAGTTTATTCTATTTAATATTATATAGTGATCAATGGTGTCAAAGGCTGCACTGAGGTCCAGCAGTACAAGCACACAAGTGGAATCAAAGTCCATAGCTAGTAGATCGTTCGCCACTGTGGCCAGAGCAGTTTCAGTGGAGTGACAGGCCCTGAAAGCCGATTAAAAAGGTTCATATAGATAGTTTTCTTCTATATGGGTCGAAAGTGGTTAATACACAACTCTCCCTAGTACTTTAGCAAAGAATAGAAGATTAGAGACTGGTCAGTAATGACTAAGAGAGCCTGGATCAAGGTGCGGTTTCTTAAGTAGAGGTTTGACCACAGCTGTCTTAAAACTGCTGGGAAAAGTGCCAGTAGTAAGTTACAATGTCACAATGTTACAATTTCATTTAGCAGATGCTTTTATCCAAAGTGATATACATCTGAGAGTTAATACAACACAAGCAAGGATTTAGTCAGGAGACAACAACGCAAGTAAGTGCCAAAAAACTAGGTTCAAGTCCGATAGGACATATAGCTGTCAACAGGCAGTGCACAAAGGCAGTGCATAGGGAGCATAGAAGCATTTTTTTTTGCACTTTTATTAATACCATCAGGTGTGGAGGTGTTTGTGAAAGAGCTGGATCTTTAGCTCTAATTAAAGATAGAGAGGGACTCAGTGGATCGAATGGAGTTTAGTAACTCGTTCCACCACCGGGGAACTACAGAAGAGAAGAGTTTGGCTAGTGACTTAGGGCCCCGTTGTGGTGGAAGTGCCAGGTGCCTTTCGGTAGCAGAGCGTAGTGAACGGGACTGAGTGTAGACCTGAATGAGGGAGTTCAAATAGGCAGGAGCCGTTTTAGTTGCTGTTTTGTAAGCGAGCATCACGGTGTTGAATTTGATGCAGGCAGCCACTGGGAGCCAGTGGAGGGATATGAACAGCGGAGTGACGTGCTGTTTTGGATTGGTTGAAGACCAGACCTACCGCCGTGTTCTGGATCATTTGCAGAGGTTTGAACGTGCATGCAGGGAGACCTGCCAGTTAGGAGTTGCAGTAGTCCGTGCATGATATTACAAGAGCCTGTACCAGGAGTTGTGCTGCTTGCTCAGACAGGTAGGGTCGAATATTCCTGATGTTGTACAGGGCAAATCGGTATGACCGAGCAATCAAGGCCATGTGAACCTTAAAGGTTAGTTGGTCGTCAATCATGACACCCAGGTTTCGGGCACACTTTGTGGTCATGAGTTGGGTTGATCCGAGCTGGATATTGATCTGTTGTTGTAAGGATGGACCAGCTGGGATGACAAGGAGCTCAGTCTCAGATAGGTTAAGCTGAAGGTGGTGGGTTCTTTCATACGTGCAGACAGAGATATCAGCAAGGCATGACGATATCTGTGCCGAGACTCTGAGGTCATCTTGTGGGAATGATAGGAAGAGCTGGGTGTCTTCAGCATACCGATGGTATGAGAAACCATGGGAGCGGATGATTGCACCAAGTGAGGTGGTGTATATTTATTTATTTATTTGTTTCAGATCCCCATTAATCACTGCCTCAGCAGCAACTATTCTTCCTGCCAAATGTTGTGGAAATCCGTTCCAGTAGGTAATTGCCCTGTACATTACAGTCTTTTTTAGGGCATCAGTTCTGGGTTTAGGCAAGGTGAAATGACCCCTAAAGGCATGTCTAGTGCCATAGTCATGACCATCACTAGTAAGCAACAGCTGAGGCAAGCAGGTTTATGTAACGTATAAATGTTTTTCATAAACAGAATCAGGCTACAAGCTAGTCTCTCATTGACTCTTATCCATGACAATTCATTATGCATTCGTTCAACACTATTTCTAATTGAGCAATGCAGATCGAGTCTTGCAGCTCTATTTTGGGTAAGCTGGATTTTATTTAGTTTAGATGCATTTGACCAGATTGCTGAACAGTAGTCAAGATATGACAAGACTAGGGATTGTATGACTTGCTTAGTAGTTGTGTTAGTTAGAAAGTAGGCCCTCCTAATGATTGAAATACTTCTGCTCATTTTTGTTACAATATTATTAACGTGAGTAGCCCAAGAGAGTGTTTCATCTATTGTAACCCGCAGCAGTCTGGCCTCCTTAACTTGTTCAATATCAGCACCTTGCAAAGAAATACATAGTCTGTGTTCCTTTCTTTGAGCATGCTTTGAGGAAATAACAAAACATTTCGTTTTGGATATATTCAGTTTCAGCTTATTTTCAGTGACCCATTCAGAAATTCGCATTAACTCATCTTGAAGTAGACTGCTCAGGTCTGTGGCATTCTTTGCGGAAGCATATATTGTAGTGTAATCTGCATAAATTGCAGTGCAGCATTTTTTTAAATATGTGGCATATCATTTACAAATATCGAGTATAATAGAGGTCCAAGACAACTTCCTTGAGGAACGCCGCATTTTGGTGTCTTAATACATGATAAAGTTCCATTAAACATGGCACGTTTTTGTCTGTTGAATAAGTAGCTTTTCATCCAGTCAATAGCTGAGAGTTTGAAGCCGTAAACTGCTAGTTTTATAAGTAGCAGTTCATGGTCGATGATATCAAAAGCTGCGCTAAAACCCAACAGCATTGTTCCAACTAATAATTTACTGTCAATTTGTTTTACCCAATCATGTCAATTGTGTAAGAGCTGTGCATGTTGAATAACTAGTTTTATAAGCATGTTGAAGGTCAGAATTGATGCCATTAATAGAGAAGTCATTTTGAATTTGCTTAAAAACTATTGTTTCCATAAGTTTACTCAATACAGGTAAAAAACTGATTGGCCCACTGTTCGGTCCAGTGAATTATTCTTTTCTATTTTTTCAGTAGAGGAGTGACCTTAGCTGCCTTACATACTTGAGGATAAATTCCTTCATTAAAACTCAAATTGAAAATATGACGTATAGGACTAGCCACAATTCCAGCTGACAGCTTGTAGAGTCTACTGTCTAGATTGTCATGAGCACAGGTTTGTTGCATTTTAATTCAGACAATAGCTTTTCAATTTCCAAGATATTAGTGACTGAAAATTTAAATTCACATTCTTTGTCCTGCATGATATGTTTTTTTAAATAATTGAATCAGATAATTTACCATTTACATGCAGCATGTTAGTTCTTATAGTATTTACTTTACTTATGAAATACTTGTTGAAATAATTTGCCATTTCTAGGGGCTTGGTGATGAAGCCATCACCTGATTCAATAAATGATGGCGTTTTGCCCATTTTATTGTTACCTGTGATTTGATTGAGAGTACTCCAAAGCTTTTTACCATCATGTTTAATTTCTTCAATTCTATATTGGTAGTATAGTCTTTTTTCTGTTTATTTAATTTGGTCACTCTGTTTCTTAAAGAGAGATATGCTAGCCAGTCCTCTGAGTTCCCTGAATCTACAGCAATTCTTTTCACTTGATCTCTTTCTTTCATGGAGCTTCTCAGGTCAGTCAAGCCAAGGTGCTTTAACAGATCTGATGGTGAATTTTTTTATGGGCGCATGTTTGTCACAGACAGAGGAAAATAATTAATGTAGGGCAGTATGAGTAGATTCAAATACACTGTCCCACTGTATGTTGTGGAACAGTGAATAAATGCTTTATCACAGAAATTTTTATAGATTATTTTACATATACTGTGATAGCCTGGCGGCCTGCCCAGGGTGTCTCCCTGCCTGCTGCCCACCGACTGCTGGGATAGACTCTAGTATCCCCATGACCCTGTGTAGGATAAGCGGTTCGGATAATGGATGGATTTTATATGTAATTTTAGGCTTCGCTTTGGGGACTTTAACTTTTCTTGCCATAGCAATCATGCTGTGATCACTAAATCCAAGTGACACCGAAACAACTTTTGAGCATTTATCAGCTGAATTTGTTAAAAGATGATCTACGCAGGTTGAGGATAATACATCTGATTTGTTGATGTTTATTCTGGTTGGTAGGTTTACCATTTGGGACGTTACACGTCATTAAGCTTACACGTCATTAAGCATTCTTTTCGTAGGGCAGTTTTTTGGGAGCCAGTCTATGTTTAGGTCTCCTACGAAATAAATCTCTCTGTATCAGAAACATTATGAAATATTGTACAGATTTTTTCAAGATATGTAGCGTTAGTTAGGTGGTCTATAGCAGCAGCATACTAGTAATGGCTTGAGATGTGGCAGGTGAACCTGAATCCAGGTTGCTTCCACGTCTGGCCAGTTAAGCTCTCCTCTTATTTTTGTTGAAAAGTGTTCTTGTATATAAAAAGCCACTCCTCCACTGTGTCTGCTTCTATCCGGTCAAATTATATTGTAACCTTGTATAGTTACCTCAATATTATCAATTTATTCATCCAAATGAGTTTCAAAAATTGCGACTATGTGTAGATCATTTTCAAACATTATAGTACTCAACTCCATCCATGCCATCCATTATCCAAACTGCCCATCCTGCTCTCAGTGTTGTAGGGATGCAGGAGCCTATCCCAGCAGTCATTTGGCGGCAGGCAGGGAGACACCCTGGACAGGCCGCCAGGCCATCACAGGGCTGACACACACAAGTACTCAACTCAGTTACCTTATTTTTCAGACTACAGATGTTCAAGTGGGTGACTTTAAGTCCTTTTCTAGGGAGTTTAATAGACATGTAGTTTAGGTAAAAAGACAGGGCGCATTTGATTGATGTTATAACCAACAATCTGAATTGTGCGAGTGGAGCAGAGAATAGCAAAGTCAGTTATGAAGATTTGGAGAAAAGAGATGTCAGATCGATAAAAAACAGTAAAAAAAGAAAACAAAACATTGAAACATATAACAAAACACAAAAGCACATGAATAGAACAGCAAAATTGCGCTCTGATGTAAATTTGTCCAAGTCCTTCAAGCTCCTGACCATTAACACTTTTGCATGCTCAGGTGTACAATTTAGCTTTATGTAAATTTTACAGTTGGAAGGCCATGTCGCTTGTATTGTTTTCTCTTTGCGCAGGTACTGAGCTCTTTTGGCAGTGTCAGCGTTGTTTTTGGTTAAATGTTTATTAAGGTTAACATTTGTTCCTTTGAGCATCTTACCTTGTCGCAGAAGATTGATTTTGAATTTTCTGTTTGCAAACCTCATGATGACGGCTGCCGGCTTGCTTTTGTCTTTCTGGGGGAGAGGGTGCCAAGCTTCTATATTGTCCTTGTTTATACTCATTCCCTTGTCTTGGAGGAACTCCACCACCTGCTGCTCCACCGAGTCCAAATCCTGGTCGATGGGCCCTGCTCCCTCCCCCTTGACCCCAGATTTCATGGCGTCAGCAAATGACCTGGGTCGCGTCTGTAGTCCAGTAACAATCATTCGATTGTATTGTTTTAAATCAGATGATCTACTATCCAGTTGCACAGTCATCACATCTTTCACGTCATTTTGCTTCTTTAGTTAATTTCCTTTATCATGTCAATTAAAGTATTTTGCTTATTTGTCATAGCTTCCATTTGGTGTCCCATGAACTCCACCGATTTCCTTAATTCCTCATTTGATCTTTTTAATCTTCGACGTCTCTTTTCCTAGCCATTCTGCCTCAGCCTTTCTACTAGCACCAGGCTCTCCCCTCTTGCAGTCCTCACTGTGGCCCACTTAGTCAGTTAGCTGTTAGCTAGCTAGATGGTAAGCTCACCTAAACCACTTAGAATCAACAACGATGCAAAGTCCGACAGAAAGTTAACTCGATGTGCAACCGGAGGAGTGTTTCAATTGGTTTTAGATGGATGAATAATACAATAAATGTCAAATGGTGACACAACTCTTCCGACTTGCTGCCTACTCCACCATTCGTCAAAACAGAAGTTTATATTGAGAAGAGATGGGGACCAAGCGCTGACCCTTGAGGCACCCCTGTGGATAAGCTGTGCAGTTTGAACACTTCTGCTCTCCGAGATACTCTAAAAGATCTCCATGAGAGGTAGGACATAAACCAGCGGAGGGCAGATCCTATGAGTGATAAATTAACAGTGTCTAGCGTTGTAGGCCCCAGGAAAGGCCAGAGGTCTTTAAAACGTTTTGCTGGTAAAGGATCAAGTATGCAAGTAGTTGGTTTAGAAGCTGATATGAGTTTAGTCATCAAAGTAATCAAGAGAGAGAGTCTCAAAAGCTGTAATACCGGGGACTATCAGTGACTCATTGCATAGATATGAATTTGGTAAGACAGGATCTGCAGGAGTAGCTGGAGTTGAAAAAAACTAATTTTGTTTATGATCTCATCAACCTTATTGCAGAAAAAGTCTAGAAACTCATTGGGTGTGGATGGTGAGTAGCTAATAAACAGCTGCTTTTTAGTAAGTTTAGATAGTGTTTTGCAGCAGATAAAGCACACTTGTATTTCAATAAAAACTCATGCCAAGATAGGTAAAAAAAATTCAATTTTGATTTTCACCACTTATGTTTCAGTCTCCTACAGGCCCGCTTAAGAGCACGTGTCTCATCTAAACCAGGGTGTAGGCCTCTTTAGTCGCCTAGCTCTGGTAGTGAGAGGTGCAACTGAATCGAGGAGACTAGAGGGGGCCACATTTAAGTCACTAGTGAAATTTTCAACAGAGTCAGTTACCACAGTGAAAGAAAACAAGACTTCAGGCAGCTGCTGGCCAAATGCAGCTACAGTGGAGGGACCGATGTGGCGAGTGGGAATTACATCTGTGGCGCGATTAACAGGACAGGCCAATAGTGCTTTAAACTTGATGAGGAAATGAACTGACACAGCAGATGTGGTTGGCAAGACATTTAGATCAGAAGCAGCTGTCCCTTTCGATTGAAACCTCATCAAGATGGCATCATGGATGGTCGCCTCAGTTCTGCGCTCTCGTACTTTTTCTGTTTTTGTTTGTTTAGTTTCCAGCGCCCACTCACTGATCACATAGGTACAGCAGGGAAGAACTTTTAAGTCTCCAACTGTCCACTGGACAAACTGAATAGACTTTTTACCGACTTCAATTGAACATTTTAACGAAAGTCTTGCAGAGGTCTTGATTGGTACGGCAGTGTGCGAACTACACCGAAAACGCCGAAGGGGTAAGCAAGCTGTAGTGCTCATTTAGATTTAGAACCACGTTTCCGTCAATCCACATGGCGAATGTCCGCTCTCCGGCCAACAAGATGGACGACCTGCTGCTCCTAAACGGAAGAAGAAGAAAACTCAAACTTTTCCAGATCTGCTGCCCTGTGTCTCACTGAAACCAGGTTTAGTGAGCATATCACGGACAGCACACTCCATCTGCTATAGTTCGAGCTTCTCCGGGTAGACTGCGATTTGGAGCTATGGGGGGGGGGGATGGGGTGGCGGCATATGCTTCTACATAAACGAAGGTTGGCGTACGGATGTCACAGTGTTGAAGAAATCGTGCAGCCCTCACTTAGAGACCTTTTTTGTTGACTGCAAACCATTTTATTCACCATGGGGATTTTCATCATTTATTCTGGTCGGTGTCTACAGTGGTGCTTGAAAGGTTGTGAACCCTTTAGAATTTTCTATATTTGTGCATAAATATGACCTAAAACATCATCAGATTTTCACAAAGTTCTAAAAGTAGACAGAGAGAACCCAATTAAACAAATGCGACAAAAAATATTGTACTTGGTCATTTATTTATTGCAGAAAATGATCCAGTATTACATATCTGTGAGTGGCAAAAGTATGTGAACCTCTAGGAGAAGCAGTTAATTTGAAGGTGAAATTAGAGTCGGGTGTTTTCAACAATGGGATGACGTCCTGAGTGGGTGCCCTGTTTTATTTAAAGAACAGGGATCTATCAAAGTCTGATCTTCACAACACATGTTTGTGGAAGTGTATCATGGCAAGAACAAAGTAGATTTCTGAGGACAGAAAAAGCGTTGTTGAGGCTCATCAGGCTGGAAAAGGTTACAAAACCATCTCTAAAGAGTTTGGACTCCACCAATCCACAGTCAGACAGATTGTGTACAAATGGAGGAAATTCAAGACCATTGTTACCCTCCCCAGGAGTGATCGACCATCAAAGATCACTCCAAGAGCAAGGCGTGTAATGGTCGGCCAGGTCACAAAGGACCCTAGGGTAACTTCTAAGCAACTAAAGGCCTCTCTTACATTGGCTAATGTTAATTTTCACGAGTCCACCATCAGAACACTGAACAAAAATAGTGTGCAAGGCAGGGTTGCAAGGAGAAAGCCACTGCTCTCCAAAAATAACATTGCTGCCCGTCTGCAGTTTGCTAAAGATCACATCGACAAGCCAGAAGGCTATTGGAAAAATGTTTTGTGGCTGAATGAGACCAAAATAGAATGTTTGGAGAAAGGAAAACACTGCATTCCAGCATAAAAACCTTATCCCAGCTGTGAAACATGGTGGTGGTAGTATCATGGTTTGAGCCTGTTTTGCTGCATCTGGGCCAGGATGGCTTGCCATCATTGATAGAACAATCAATTCTGAATTATACCAGTAGTGAATTCTTAAGGAAAATGTCAGGACATCTGTCCGTGAACTGAATTTCAAGAGAACGTGCGTCATGCAGCAAGACAAAGACCCTAAGCAAACGTCATTCTACCACAGAATGGTTAAAAAAGAATAAAGTTAATGTTTTGGAATGGCCAAGTCAAAGTCCTGACCTTAATCCAATCAAAATGTTTTGGAAGGACCTAAAGCGAGCAGTTCATGTGGGGAAACCTACCAACATGAAGCTGTTCTGTACGAAGGAATGGACTAAAATTCCTCCAAGCCGATGTGCAGGACTGATTAACAGTTACCAGAAACGTTTATTTGTAGTTATTGCTGCATAAGGGGGGGGTGTGTGTCACACCAGATACTGAAAGCAAAAGTTCACACACTTTTGCCACTCACAGATATGTAATATTAGATAATTTTCCTCAAATAAATGACCAAGTATAATATTTTCATCTTATTTGTTTAATTGGGTTCTCTTTATCTACTTTTACGACTTGTGTGAAAATCTGATGATGTTTTAGGTCATATTTATGCAGAAATATAGAAAATTCTAAAGGGTTCACAAACATTCAAGCACCACTGTAGATCCCATCCCAGGCCTGTGTTAAAGAGACATGAAAACACCTGGCTGATCAAATTACAAACATGGAGCGCAGATATCCAGACTCCCTACTCATTTTCCTTGGGGATTTTAACAGAGCAAACCTCAGCCACAAACTGCCAAAATACAGACAGCATGTTAAATAAATGTCCCACCAGAGGGAAAAAAAACAAACAAACTCTGGATCATTGCTACACAATATTAAAGGACACCTATCGCTCTGTCCGCTGTGCAGCCCTGGGCCTCTCTGATCACTGTTTGATTCATCTCATCCCAGCCTACAGCGAAACTAAAATCTGCAAAGCCTGTGGTTAAAACTGAAGAAATGGACCAATGAGTCAAAACCGGAGCTCCAGGCCTGCCTCGACTGTACTGACTGGGGTGTTTTTGAGGCTGCATCTACAGACCTGGATGAATTTACTGACACTGACATCAGCTTTTGTGAGGACGTGTGTTCCCGCCAAAACCTACTGTACCTTTAACAACAATAAGCCCTCGTTTTCAGCTAAACTCAAGCAGCTTCGTCAGGCCAAAGAGGAAGCCTACAGGAGTGGAGATAGAACCTGGTATAATGAAGCCAGAAGTACACTTACAAAGGGGATCACCGTGGCAAAAAGGTGCTACTCTGAAAAGTTGAAAAACAGGTTTTCTGCCAACGACCCAACATCAGTCTGGAGCGGCTTGAAAGACATTACCAACTACAGGAGACCAACCCCCCACACTGCAGGGAACCATCACCATTTAGGACTGATGACCAAAATGAGTTTTACTGCAGGTTTGAAAAGCAAACTTTCACACCCCTCACCCTCTCCAACCACAATACACAACCAAATGCACTCCCTGCCAGCCCCTCTCCCCTCCCCACCGAACCCCCCACCCACACTCAGGATCCGTGTTGAGGACGTGCGCTAGCTCTTCCAGAGACAGAAGACCAGGAAGGCACTGGGCCAGGATGCTGTGTCACCCTCCTGTCTTAAAGTCTGTGCTGACCAGCTGGGCCACCATTTTCATGCTGATCTTCAACAGACGGTGGCCCAGTGGTTAGTGCTGTTGCCTCACAGCAAGAAGGTCCAGGGTTTGAACCCCAGGCCATCCCAGGTCTTTCTGTGTGGAGTTTGCATGTTCTTCCCATGTCTGTGTGGGTTTTCCTCCGGGCACTCCGGTTTCCTCCCACCATCAAAAAAACATGCATGTTAGGGTTAATACTCCTGTCTGTGACCCTGACCAAGGCAATGGGAAGAAATAACTGGATTTGGTCCCCGGGTGCTGCACGGCGGCTGCCCACTGCTCTTAGCTACACAGCTAGGATGGGTTAAATGCAGAGAGTTCATATGTAATAAATGCTGCGTTTATTACATATGAAAATGGTAGCTGTCCGACTCATTCCAAATATCTCCCTGTACCTGTTGTGTAAAGGTCAGTACTTTTCCTAGCAGTCTTCATTTGGTGGGCATGGGGCTGACCCCTCAGCATTCGTTTAACCAAGTGAGCAGGGGAAAACACTGTGCGCATGTTCAACACGCTTTCAAGAATGAGCTGTGGGGCACGATCATGATGGTCCCATGCTGAGAGCAGCCAATTAAAAAAAATAAATAATTGAATGACTTGCATCAAGACGTTTAGTAAACGTTGTTTATGGTATCGGCGGTGCTACGCAGCTACACCCAACACCATTTGACACCATGGAGCAACAGAGGTTAAATGCACTTGCTATGCAATCAATTGAAATTGAATCCATTCATGGATTGGTGGACTTCACCAGAAAAGTTATTGCCATGTTTGCTCAGATGAAAGATTGGCGTGCCTCTTTTCTTTTCAAGCAGTGAAGGTCACAGGTGAATCTTATTTTGCATTATTACAAGGTATGTTATTTTGGCGTGTATGTCGGCCCCTGTGTGATAGCCTGGTGGCCTTTCCGGGGTGTCTCCCCGCCTGCCACCCAATGACTGCTGGGATAGGCTCCAGCATCCCTGCGACCCTGAGAGAAGGATAAGCGGTTCGGATAATGGGTGGATGGATGTTATTTTGGCTGTAGATTAAGGCCCAGAAAGCAATGGGTTACCCTGCTCTGAAATGTTGCTTTGGATGTGTTATTACAGTTGCAGACCACAATGATCGTACACTGATTGACAGGGATTAAATTGGACCGGGGCTCAGCACCACCACATAGCGGCTAAAATGTCATCAGGCGGAGATGAGCACCGGCAAAAAAAAAATCTTCCATCAACAATTAATTTATGCATACATTTTCATGCTTGCCTTTATTGTTAAAAGAATACATATATTACATGCTGGCCATTCAAATAAATAACGATTCGTGTTTTTTCAAGTTTAAAATGACGCTGCGTCATCACTGTTGCGGTCAGCGGCAAGCTGACGGTCGTATCCACTGGCTGCCGCACCCAACTCGTGCAGGACCCAGCGAAGGCGCACCCCTGGAGAAACTGTCAAGTCGGTGTATCCAGTAACACCGGTGTTGTCAGCATGAGTTTTCCCACTGCACAGACATCCTCCCAGGAAGACAGTCCTACTCGCTTCGATTGACCACCGATGATGATGAGTTTAGTTACCTTGTACTTGGTTTAGAAACTCTAACAAATCTAGCGAGACACATTGAGGTAGCAGGCGGGAGTAGGCTTTTTAACACTACTATTTGGAGTCTTTGCAGCACTTCTTTGTTTTTGACTGTGTCCAGATGGTGTATTTTCAGTGACTCTCACATGGACATGGCTCGCCACACTTTTCCTTACAACTCCTCCCATTTTGTCATGTCCTGTTTGTGTTTGGAGCGTTCCCACTTGGTTCGGTGTTGGGGGAGCTAGCTGCCTGGCGGCCTCATCATGGCTGTGTTTCTGTGCTCTGCGCTTCTTTGTGAGCTGGGCTTTAATGCTGGCTGTTGCTTTTTCTGCTAGTTTCAGCAGCTGTTTACAGACGGGCAGCGTTGCTCAAGTCCGTCTGGACAATAGTCTTTTTGCGGGTGAACCCAGGATCTTGTCTCAGGGCACGTTCCGTATGTTTAACAGATCTAGATAGAAGTCTGTTCCATCTCTTTTTGTCATCTCTAACAGGTTTTTTCACACTCCTCACAGCTGGTTCACTGACTCTGTTGGACTGTGGGTACTCAGGACTGCTTATCACATGCAGGGCATCTCAAGATCTGGCAAATTCACAGAAGGTCTGACTCATGTACCAAGTGCTGTTGTCTGAGATAAGCTTCTGTGCTATGCCATGGACTGAGAAGTGGCGTTTTAGCATGTTAATCACACATAGGGATGATAAACTGCTGAGCTGGTCAATTTCAAACCATCCTGGAAAAACAGTTCACAAGTAATAATAATAAATCAATCTTATATAGCACTTTTCTAACACTCAAAGTCACTTAACAATAAATGGGGTGAAACGGGACAACAGATAAACATAGCACAAATATACAGGAGTGGATGGGAAGGGGGGGCTACGAGAGGGAGAAGCGGCAGCCACACACGACGCCAGCAGTACTCTCTGACTTACACAGATACAAAAGGGCAAGAAAAACAAAAAACAAAAGTACTGTAGACGTTGATGTTGTGTAGGGCTTTACTCCCGTAGCCTGTTCCTCTCCCGAGGTGTCCACTAGGGGCAGTGGCACTATTTAACCCATAGCTGGGGGCTGGTTCGTGGGCATCAGGGAATATCCACACACCGGTGGGCCCGCGTACTGCACATCTAGTTGTCAGACCTCCTCCGAGTCCCTTGTAGTTCAGCCAGGGTCCAAGGTACACCCAGTTACTGTGTGTCGCCACGAGGAGGCGCTACATAGGGCTTGCTGTTGGAGAGGCTGTGTACCGGCAGGGAGAGACTTACGTGCTTGGCTCTCCTGTTCGCATTTCTGCTTGCCAGCGGTGACGGTTGAGAGTGAGACGTGACAGGCACAGAACACTACACCAACACACTAGACCAGCGTTTCTCAACCCAGTCCTCAAGGAACCCCTATCCTGCAGATTTTCATTGTAACCCTGCATAGGTAGCCCTGCTTGTACTTACTCGACCAATCATCTCGCAGCACTTAATTATGCAAGGTGTGCAACATCTGACAAAATTCATTGCTGATTGGTTGAATAACTACAACCTATTCAGGGTTGCAAAGAAAATATGCAGGGTAGGGGTTCCTTGAGGACTGGGTTGAGAAACACTGCACTAGACGCTTCACAACAAGCCGACTTCTTACACAAGAATGTCTGACACACACTGACCTGTGTCTGACATTCTTGTGTCAGAAGACACTGACAGGATAATAATGAAATACAAGATAATGGTGGTTGTTCAATTCAACAAACCAGGGCAGATCAGGATTGGAAGAAGCTTTACTAGTTCTTTTTGTCGGAGGGACTTCAGGCTGTTACAGATACTGCATGCCTGAATGGCAGTCTCAATCATTTACTGATGGCCAGAAGACACTTTCCCTTGCCCTTCTCTTTGTGGATTCCATACCTGGGTGTCCCTTGTGTAACGCATTTAAATATTCAGAATGCAGGGATGCAGGAATAAGTGCTCTGCTTCCTTTTATGACGGTGTTGTCTTCGACATTGAGTTCGTCACGGAAACCAAAAAATGGTCTCGCATCTATGGGCACACTGCATATACCTCTTGGCCATCCATTTTGAATGAAGCAGGTGAGTGTCTGGAGGGTGGTGTCTGCAGCTGTGTGCTCATGGAGTTCCTCGAGCCACTGTGGAGATATCAGCTGAACCACTATTATCTCAAACTCATGCCGTTCCTCTTTTTGGGGACAGATATTGCGCCTTGATGTGCGTGAGAGGGTATCGGCCAGGTAGAGGTGTTTTCTCTTTTTGTAGATGAGTCAAATTGAATTGTTTCAGCCTTAACATCATGCACTAACCGTGCTGGGACTGTATGAAAAGGCTTGTTGGGGATCGTAACCAAAGGCTGGTGGTCGGTTTCGTTCACAACTGCTTTGCCATAGATGTAGTCATAAAACTTGTAACAAGCAGAAACCACTGCCAATAGCTCCTTCTCTATCTGTGTCTATCCTGTCTCTGTTTGGGTCAGTGTATGTAATGCATTGCCACAGATTTGCCATCTTTGAGGCAGGCAGCTCCTACACCATGCTGGGATGCATCACAGGTGAGAGTCACTTGTTTTTGTATGTCGTAATAGTGAAGAACAGGTGGGCTGGTGACATGTCTTGAGCTTGTCAAAAGCATCCTGTTGATACTGGGTCCAGCTCTGAACCTCATCGTTGTGCAGCAGCTGGCGTAGGGGTTTTGACATTTCATTTGGATTTGGGATGACTCTGCCAAGGTAATTAATCATCCCTAGGAAGCACTGGAGAGCAGTCTTGTCCTCTGGAGGTGCCATTTCACTAATTGCTGTGATTTTTGTTGGAGCTGCTTTAAGTCCTTTGTCTGTGAACATGTGTCCGACATAGCTCACCTCCTTGAACCTGAACTTGCACTTTTTTGGGTTGAGCCTGAGCTTTACCTGTCAATCCAACACTTTTTTTCAGGTTTCGGTCATGCTCCTCAACTCCTTTGCTGCTATCAAGCAAGAATTTGTTCCATAGCTTTTTGGAAAACATTAGAGGTAGTGTTAATGCCAAAAGGCATTCTCAGGAACTTAAATCTGCCGAATGGAGTCGTAAATGTTGTGTCGCAAGATGAGGAATCATCCAATTTGATTTACCAGACGGAGCTTTTTGCATCAAGGCTGAAGAAGGTAGTAGCGCCTGACTGATAGTAGTGCTGCTACCTCCTCCAATATGTGCATGGGATGATGGAGGTGCATAAATGCTTTATTTAGATCGCTTGGATCTATGCAGACGCAAACATCAGCAGTCTGTTTTATGCGTGGCAACCATGTTGGAGACCCATTCTGTGTACTCGTCCACAGATTCGATCACTCCTAGAGCTTGCCTTCTCTGGAGCTCTTGTGTCAACTTTTTCTGCATTGCCACAGGGATGCACCGTGGGACGTTAACAACTGGTGTCACATTTGGATTTACTTTCATCGAGTAACTCACAGGTAAGTCGCCAACTTCCTCTCTGAATAGCTCTGCATATTCCTTAAACACTCTCTATGACAGAGTTTGATCTTGAACAGTCATGTGGTGCACCTCTTTGCTGAAGGTGACCAGCTTCATCCTTAGGCTATCCTGCAGGCCTAGAATGGATTCTACACTTTCATTCCCAACTTGGAATTGCAGATTGTATGGTTGCTCATGTAGCCTGCAATGTAAAGTCACTGCACCGACAGGTTTGATCACACCTCCTCCAAAAGCAACAATTTTAACTTGCTTGTGTGGCTTGTACAATTTTTCAGTGTGCCTCATGGCTTTGTATGTGTCAAGGGAGATGACAATACATTTGGCCCCTGTATCCATTTTTAACTTCAGGGTTTTGTCATTAACTGTCACAGTGCAATGTCCTTCCATTTTCTAAATGTCATCATCAGTTTGCATGGGGTTTATGTCAATATCATCATGTAATGACAGGCCTTCAATGGTGGATGTGTCGTCATTGGCTGAATCTGTTTCAGCTGACAGCTGATTTGCCTGTCTGCTTGATTTGCCCAGTTTTGCATATCTGCATTGCTTTTTGAAGTGGTTGGGCTTCTTGCAGTTGTGGCACTGTTGTCCAAAAGGTGGGCATTGTTCACGTTTGGCTGGGTGGGTGGCCCCACAACTCATGCAGCTTGAAATCATTGTTAATGGATTTTCTGACTTCATCATGTATTTGACTGTACCCTTGAATTTGCTGCTGCGTTTTATCTGCACAGCATTCACACTGGTAGCAGAGGCGGATTTAGTCATTCTGGAGCCTAAGGCAAACACAGGCATGGGGCCCTCCAAGTCTTTTGCTCTCCCCATTTTTAATCCTCATTTGTCTAAGAAAGACCTACTTGTAACTTCTCTTCACCAGTCTTCACACAGCAATGATGTCCAAACATGTGGAATTGCATCTGTAAAAAAACAAAAACAAAAAAACAACAACAAAATATATTCAGTTTAACAAATGCACCCACTGTAAAATCTTATTTTCATAAACAATATGATCTTTGTACAATAAGATTGTACTTTATTGTCCATTCACATGGAAGATCTATAATCCGTTGTCATCATTTACCTTGATTTTTCAGCAGGTTCTTGATAGAATCTCCTTACTGGACCTGCTTGCAGCAGCACAAATTGGAGAAGTTGCTTATGGTCTTCTGTTTTCTCTCGTGTTACTAAGTTGAGACGATAACACACAAGACAATAAGGGGTCAATTATGGAGACACAAAAATAATAAACATAATCTACTGTTAAAAATGTCTACCTTTTCTCTTTGTCTTTGTCTCTGTCTTTCTCTTCCTCTCCCTCATTAGCACAGTTCCTTCCCGCCTGCTGCCCAATGACTGCTGGGATAGGCTCCCAGCATCCCTGTGACCCTGAGTAAGGATAAGCGGGTTGGATAATGGATGGACACTGGTTTTGAGTTTGTCTTGCTTTTTCTCCCTAAACTACTCAGTTAGTGGGTGGAGAACATATGAAGGGAATCTTGGGCGGTTGCTGTATTGCTGCCTCTAGAGTAATCAGAACAGTGATGGATCTTGTTCATGGATTCTTAGAAGTTGTGGTATGTCACATGCCATGAGGCTATATTGTGTATGGCAGGTAGGTATAGTTTGATGACTTGGCTGCATCACCAACAACAAGGTTTAGTGTGCGACTTCCACAAGGAACGTGTAGTGCCTTGGTGTTTAGTCCCAGCATTCTCCCTGCACGTTGCTCCCATTATACCAAATATACCAAGACTGGCCTCGACAGTTGGAAAGATCCAAACCTAGTGTTTCTAGGTGCCATAAAAATGACTCACATTATGCGGGTGGGAAGCCAGATGTGGGTATGTGTCCTGGTCGCTGCACTAGCGCCTCCTCTGGTTGGTTGGTTGGGGCGCCTGTTCGGGGGGAGGGGGAACTGGGGAGAATAGCATGATCCTCCCACATGCTACATGCCCCTGGTGAAACTCCTCACTGTCAGGTGAAAAGCAGCGGCTGGTGACTCCACATGTATCAGAGGAAGCACATAGTAGTCTGCAGCCCTGCGAGGCTCGGCAGAGGGGGTGGAGCAGCGACCGGGACAGCTTGGAAGAGTGGGATAGTTGGCCAAGTACAATTGGGGAGAAAAAGGGGGACCCCCCCCCAAAAAAAAGACTCGCATAAGCCTTTTTCTGTTCGGTCAAGTGCCTAAAAAGACAACAACAAAGTGCTCATGAATGGAGACACCTATTGAGGTCTCACAATTTGGCTTTCTTTACTCTCTCTACAATTGCATCAGTTGTGCACTTTGCCACAAGATAAATTATTTCATTTTGAATATGTTTTAATAAGTGTTACTTGGCTCTTTTGCCAGAATTCTCCCCAAATGCTCTCTGACTGGTTCAAACTGAGCCATCAGTTCTACTTGCCCAAGGAAATTTCCATTGCCAGACTCAAAACAACCTGTGCGAGTGGCCACAAAATTCAAGATTACGCTCTGCCAGATGGTTCGCAATTGCAATTAGTCTTCTTAAAACATCTTTCCAGCAGTTTACTTCAAGAGCAATTAGATCTTGATTCACCTGATCTATAGCTTGTGTTTGTTTGATGCCTCTGTGATAGATTTCACCAGGTATCCATGTTTGTGATGTGGTCAGCAGACTTCTCATGCTGTCTCAAGTGGGCGGAAAGATTTTTTCCAGTTATTTAGCCCACCCCCATTTAGCTGAGTGCTCTTTTCTCAGTTTCCAAACTGGCGGCAACAAAAGCACATAACACAGTCTTTTCTCTTCTTTATTTTACCACTGTACACGAGCCAGGACCTGTTTATCTTCTCTCCATTTGCATGTAATAGCTACTGCTTGTAAATCTGCGCTCCTCTTGATTTTTTGGAAAAATTTTGTCCTTGATCTGAACTGGTCCTCCCTGCACTATTGAGCAGCGCTCTTTGTCTGACACCTGTTTTGGCCAGAGTACTGGGTCATCTTCCAAGTGTAACACATGTGATATGATTGCTACTCACTGGTTGTTGATTATTATCTGTATTGCCATCTTCACCATAGCCATAGTTATCATGGCGCATGAATGCGGCAGTTCTGTTACCATTTCCAGTGGGATGATCTTGTAAGGTTGTCTTGCATATAGCAGCAGCATCGCTTGAGCAACCTGGGCTGATACTGCTGGCAGCAATGGGTAGCTAGCTGCTCTTTGCTAGTATTAGCAGTGCTAACTCTAGTGCTAGCACAAGCAGCAGCTTCTTGCTGCTCTTTAGTAATGTTAGTGTCATAAGCAGCCACCGTGAAAAAGGTTGTTGCCTTTGGCAATTTTGCTAAAAACTTTCTGCTTTCCTCCTGCTTCCTCCTTTTTTCAGTGTGGCTTGGGTAGCTTTGCTTCATTTTTCAGCAGTCTGCACCATGCCGAGCCATTTGATTACACGAGTTGGTTACTGTCTTCCTGAATCATTTCCGCAGATGCGCAGTAAGATCATGGAATAGTTAATTTGTAATGAGGACTGAGGAGGGAGGGCCCTGAGGCAGTCATGAATTAAGCATTCCAATGCCATTTTAGCATATGGATTTTTAGAAAGACATAACTAATCAGAGAAAAGTCAAAAAGAAAAAAAACTTTATTAACCATAAGTTTACAAGGCGTTTTATAGGGCTCTTGGTAGCTTGGGGCCAAAGGCAATTGCTGACCTTTGCCTAATGGTAAAGTCTGCCTCTGACTGCTAGTTGTCACATGTTTTGGTGCAGAGAGGACTTTACTGTGTTTTTCAGTGAGTTCACTTATTTGGCAAATGCATGCACATTTAGCGAATGGGAGGTCAGTTTCTTTGAGCAAGGCATTGTGACACTGTCACTGCTAATTCCACAACTAGTCTGTCTCAGATGAGCTTATCTTGTAATGGACTGAAGTTGAGGGCTTTAGCCTGGTTTCTTAATTTCACCTGGTTTTTGGTATCTGGTATTGAAGTTATGCCTCTCCATTATCACGTTGGTCTCTGGGTTGCATATCTCTCTGAATTTATTTTTCAGGCAGTCGGGATCCTCCCTGGACTCCGCCAGTGTTATGACCTCATCCTGTGCCGACATGACCGCAGATGCATAAGTGAATGACTGCTCTCTCTCAATAGCCTCAGGTCCCGTGAGATTGAGGAGTATATAGGCTTTAGTTTTCGCAGGTTTATCACTGTTTGCAGCGGCAATGAATATTTTATATTCACGCTCAAACTTGCACCTGTTTTCTGCCACATTTCCATTGAAAACAAAAGGGTCTGGACGTCGGAATCCGCCTGCCATTTTCTCTGTACAGGCTTGACACTCCGGTAGCATTTTTACCATTCCTAGCAGCTCCGACGAGTTGTCTGAATGAACTACCAAAATACAGAGAGCATATTAATTGTCTCACCTGGGATAATAATACACTGGACCACTCCTACACAATTCCTAAAGATGCGTATCACTCTGTCCCCCAGGCAGCTTTGGGACACTCTAATCACTGCTTGGTTCTAATCACTGCTTGGTTCATCTTATTCCAACCTATTTTGCAGAAACTAAAATCTGCAAAACCTGTGGTTAGAAAAATGGACCAGTGAGCTAAAGCAGGAACTGCAAGACTGTTTTGACTGCACCGATTAGAGTGTTTTTGAAGCTGCAACTGGCAACCTGGGCTAACTAAGTTACACTGTGACAACTTATATAAACTTTTGTGAAGACATTTGTGTGCCTACCAAGACCTACATACACACCTGCAAGCACATACAACAATAACAAGCCATGGTTCACAGCCAAACTAAGACAACTTCAGCAGGCTAAGCAGGATGCCTGAAGTAGTGGGGCTAAAGCCCTGTACAAGGAGGCCAGACAAAGGAGATCAGAGTGGCTAAAAGACACTACACTGGCAAGCTGAAAGTTTTTCAGCCAACAATCCTGCATTAGTGTGGAAGGGCCTGCAAGACATCACAAATTACAGAAGACCATCCCCCCCATGCTGAGGCAAACAAAGACCTGGCTGACGACCTGAATGTCTTCTACTGTAGGATTGATAGGGACAAATTCACACCTCTCATCCACTCCAGCCCAATGACAAAAGCCCCCATCACACCTCTGGCAGCCCCCCAATACTCAGGCTGCCCTCAAGTTACATGAAGAGGATGTGAGCCGGCTTTTCCATAGACAGAAGGCCAGGAAAGCACCAGGTCCAGATGGTGTCTTCCCCCTCCTGTCTTAAAGTCTGTGTTGACCAACTGGCTCCAATCTTCATGCAGATCTTCAACAGATACCTGGAGCTGTGTGACATTTCCTCCTGCTTCAAATGCTTCATCATCATCCCGGTCCCTAAGAAATCCTCCATCACTGGACTGAGTGACTACAGGCCTGTCACTCTGACATCAGTGGTCATGAATTCCTTTGAATAACTGGTGTTGGCCCACCTGAAGAATGCCACAGGATACCTTCTGGACCCTCTACAGTTTGACTACCGGGCAAACAGGTCAGTGGATGATGCAGTGAACATGGGACACCTTGACTACCCAGCGACAGATGCAAAGTTCCTGTTTGTGGACTTCAGCTCAGCATTCAACACCATCATTCCAGAAATCCTCTCCAAACTCTTCCAGCTCACTCTATCCCCCGCCATCTGTCAGTAGATCACCAGCTTCCTGACAGTCAGGAAACAGTAGGTGAGGCTGGGGGAAATCACTTCTGGTATATGGACAGTCAGCACTGGTGCTCCCCAAGGATGTGTCCTCTCCCCACTGCTCTTTTCCCTCTACACCAATGACTGCACCTAAACTCCTGAAGGTTGCAGACAACACTACGGTCATCGGATTCATCCAGAATGGTTTTACGAGTCTGCATATCCAAGGGAGGTTGAGCGGCTGGTGCTCTGGTGCAGTCAGAACAACTTGGTGCTGAACATGCTCAAGACTGTGGAGATGACAGTTGACTTTAGGAGATACCTCTCAGCACTGCTCCCCCTCACAATATCCAACAGCCCTGTGTCAACTGTGGAGGCCTTCGAGTTTCGGGGAACTACCATTTCCAAAGACCTGAAGTGGGAGACCAACATCAACTCAATCCTCAAAAAGGCCCAGCAGAGGATGTTCTTTCTGTGTCAATTGAGGAAATTTGGTCCGTCACAGGAACTGTTGAGCCAGTTCTACACCAGTCATCGAAAAGTCCTGTGTACATCCATCACCGTCTGGTTCGGAGCAGCAACAAAACAGGATAGGAACAGAATGCAGTGAACAGTAAGGACAGCAGGGGAAAAAAATCATTAGCACTCCCTGCCCACCCTGCAGGACTTGTACACCTCTAGAGCACAGAAACAGGCAGGCAGAATCAGTACAGACCCCCCCCCCCCACACCCAGGACACAGTCTGTTTGAACTCTTACCCTCTGGCAAGCGCTACAGAACTATGAACCAAAACCACCAGAGTTTTTACCCCAGAGGCCGTATCTCTCATGAACACTTAACAACATAGAGCAATAATGGACACTTATTATGTAAACATTACACTTTGTAAATAGCCCCCTCTTATCCTCACATATGTGGACGACCTCTTTTTGAATCAGATGTGCAATACTACTGTACATTTGTAAATACATATACAACTGCTGTATACTGGCTATAAATTAGTATTGTTACAATTATAACATAAGTATATATAGTATAAGTATATAATATAGTATATAGTTATTTAGTATACAGTAGATAATTAAATAGTAATTTTAGTATATAATATTATATATGATATACAATATAAGCATGTTATAAATCATGCAGCCATAACAAAACTCTGCATAGTTGTGACATGCCTTGCTGTGCATACATACTTACCTTATTTTTGAGTGATACATGTAAGTACTAGAAGCTGCTGTAAACCGGAGTCAAATTCCTCATATGCATATATGCACCTGGCCAATAAAGTTGACTCTGATTCTGATAAGGAGATCACGTTTTTACCAAATCCCTCAAGACTCCGACCGTGTACAGCAATACTCTATGGCCAGTACAGCTGTCTGGAGATGATCAGCGTTATGTCGTTCACCTGTGAGTGGTCATAATGTTCTGGCTCATCATTTCAATTCAATTCAATTTATTCTCATTTAAAAACAATGTGCAAGCACATGTTAAAAACGAAATAAGGGAAAAAAACAATCGGACGGAAGGAAACTCTGAAGGGAGCGCTACTTAGCTTAGCATGAAGCCCGCCTCGCTTCCCCCTCTTCTGTCTACGGTGCCGATGGGGGCAGCATTTTCACCACGAGACCGGTGAGCGGATAATATCGATGGGGACATTTTCCGTGATGGTAGTGAGCAATCTGCTGTGAAGTGTAAAAGTTCCTGACGGCTATAGAAGGTCGCATAACCTGTTTGTTTAAAGCATGGGGGCGCTACTCCACATGCAGCTCTATGGTTCTCCATGAACTGGAGGTTTGTGCCTTTCCATTGTCAAGATGCACTGATCATCTGCAAAGCCACAATGCCCCCCGGTCCATAACAGCAGTCCATCGGTGAATGCACCTAGGACTACTGCTAGCCATAGGAGTAGGAGGATTTATCATCGAGGTTTACTCCTCCAGATCCACCATGCTCTGCTCTGTTGTCTCCTGACAACGTTAACAGGATTACCGCGAGGAGGGTGTGGCTCTTCACCACGCATGGACGGTCATTCATCATGGAGAGGCTATATTTTGCGCGTCACATGATGCTGGGGTGTATGGAGACCAGTCTAGGACGCCACGAAAGGCCATCCGGGAAAGGTACTGCTCCTATACTTAACCCCAAAAACTTTCAACTTAAAACTGACATAGTATAAATAACAAAGAAAACATAGCACTGCACAGGGAGCTGCAGTAGCCGCTGCGCCCAGCGTGCCGCCATCTTGCATTAGTCAGTGTATATAGTTGGAGATTCTCTGAACTCAGTTATTACAACGCCCAACAAGCACATAACTGGGATGTGTGTGTGTGTGTGTGAGTCTGTGTGTGTACCGCAGCTCTGTGATGAGGCTTGACACCAACAAAAAAGATCCAAAAGAAGGAAATAAGATAGCTCACCCACAAAATTACCTGACTGGCAATATGGTTTATGCTCCAGAGACTATAATTGCCCAAGTTGGGTTTTCATCAGATAAATCCCACACGAGGTTGCCATTGTGTCTGCCCTTTTTTTTTCTTCTTCTTCTTCATTTTAACAACATGATTCACTCACCTATTCATTACGCTGTTAGGAGCAATGGCTTAAGCGGCCGACCGGGGCGATCTGATCAGCCTCATAACAGAGGTTCCCGTGCTCATTAAAAGTTGCATTTCTCCTGGCTTGAGCAAGTATTTGGGTTTGTTAATGAACAGGCCTCCTTTTTTTCTTTTCTGCCCCCCCCCCCCTTATCCCCTTGTGTCTGACACTGGGGACGGTTCCCGGGCCAAAAGGGAGATGTAAACATTATTCAAGTCATTCAATCCCGCACATTAGAATAGTGCTTTTGACAAGGAGCCTTGCATCCACACACACACACACAATGCAGCCACATTCTTCTGTCCCGGGCCGGGATGTGGCCCTACCTGCACGCTGACACCCTATCTGCACCAGCCCGCTAACGGTGGTTTCACTTTGCAGAGACACAGAGAGACGGAGAGAGAGAGAGGGAGAGAGAGAGGGAGGGAGGAGAGAGAGAGAGAGAGAGAATATAGGGAGGAAAGCTACTGATGTCAATTAATTCAACACCGCTAAAGAGCGTAAGGAGCTGTATCATGTGGCACCTTATTTTCAATGTTACGGCCTTGGTCCCCACCCCACCCCCCACCCCTCCCAAATTCTGTTTTTCTTGCTCAAGACTGCATGCGGCCCAAGAGGATCTGGGCGACTTTAATCGCGTTTCTGCGCCATCGTGTAGGACATTTTCTTATTGCTTAAGTGAGCCACAAAAAGAGCGACGCATCACTCTTGAGGTTTTACATGACTCAACAACAGCTGAGTTGTCAGATCTGTGGGAGGTTACATCAGCGGGCTGTGTGAGAGTAAAGGAAACATAAATTAGCCGTGGTTTTTCACGATTCGCACGAAAGGCGTCGTTCGGCGTTCTGCATGCGCGGTCCTGTAGCTGGCTTACGAGAGACAAGATGACCAGTGTGCTGGACGTCGCCACTCCATCATGGCTACGCGTTTGTTTTGGAGGACAGAGTGAATCGTGTGCGCAGTGTTTTTGTGCCGTCCGCCGCCTGGTTTGGACAGCGAGGCTGGTGTTGTGAACCGGCTCCGCGTCCCACTGGGAACTAAACGAACAGCTTGACTTATCAGTGTAAGGGCTTCACGCCACCACCTCGATTCCTACACCCACATGTCCGCCCCGAAGTGTCAGTGAACACGAATTCTACTTGGGCACATCTCGAGTTTGAATAAGCAGCCTGAATGTCCCGTTTCCGGCGAACAGCAGCACCGTCTACACTTGTCCTCTGCTGTCTGTCTCCATCCACGGCATTCGGGGGGCATCCACTCTCTCTCTCTCTCTCTCTCTGCTGCCTGCAACCGCTTTTCCAAACCGGCACAAGTGGAGGGATGTCATCGGCTAGGAAAGTTAATCTCGGAGCCATCAGAAAGAGCGATGAGAGATTTCATATCTAAGACCCTAAGCTGTTCGTCAGCAGACTTGCAAATTGCTCTGATCTGTGGCACAAAGCGCTCTCTCACTCCGCTAACCGGCCGGAGCAGCGGATCTCGGGAGCGATGTGAGCTGGTGAGAAAGAGTGGACGGCGGGAATCTCTCCCTCACATCAAAGCCCGGGAGCTCCACTCGTACCGGCGGAGGGGGGGGGGGGGGGAGAGGAGAAGAAAAGGGAGCTGTCGAGAGGACAGACGGTCCAAGCAGGGACCTGTGAACGCTCATTTGCTCCTCTTCAAACTGAAAACTGACGTCCAGTGGACGGACGGACGGAAACCCCCCCCCCCCGCCCCCCCCCCCCGGATAGTTCACCACCCGGATGGGTGAAATGAATTTACAGTCAGCATTCGTCTGTATACCTTGACCACAAAACTGCGTTCGATCCCTCAAGGACTTGTTCAGCAAACTCGTTCTGTGAAGAACTGGTTGTGGGTTTGGCACACAGGACTGGGTTTGTGGTACTGCAGATAGTGCCGGGCGATACACAGGATATTATCACCGTGATAGTAGCGGGGGACTTTACACAATATCCGCTTACGTATGCAAATGTACCGTGTTTAAAAATCCACCCGAGCTTCGTCACGTTCAGCTGTCTGGCAGTGCAAAGTATCCCGTCAGACCACAGCTACGAAGACACGCTGCTAACGCACAAACCAGCCAGAACTCTCGGGTCCGCCGGCAGTGGTCTTGTAACCCATCCCTCGAGCTCGGTCCAGAGCAGGGGACGCTGCCTTTTCTATTTAAGCCCCAAGTAGATGGAACGCCCTGCCTGAGGACCTGAGAGAGGCCCCCCCACACTGGACACGTTTAAAAGCAGGTTAAAAACCTTACTTCTCAAAAACAGCCTACGGCTAAGTTTCTGGTGTGTGTGTGTGTTTGTTTTGTGTATTTTGGTATTTGTATATTCTGCACTGACACCTGCTGATAGGCAGATTCACTTTCTGCATTTGCACTTTTAGGATTGAGTTGCAGTTGCATTGTCATTATATGTAAAGAACATTGTGTTGCCCTGTGTATGAAATGTGCCGCGTAAATAAAGTTTGACTTGACTTTTCCAGTAATACTCCCTCAGATATTTCAGACCTCATTTTGTGAGAAATTTTAGGTCACACATTCTTGTTATCATTGATTTAGACAACAACATCGTTCAACACAACATGACAATATCTGAATTTCCTCCCAATACAACACTGTTGAAAGACAAGAAATGACTTACTAACCAGCCCTTAACTGTCCTTCTGAAATAGCGTATTCATACAGTAGTTGAACACACAAAAAAAATTTGTTTTTTGAAGATTACACACTCTGGAAAACAACTGCGACAATAACGGTGATTGTATATTGTAACTTATCACGGGGCTCCCTGGTCTCGTTGGCTTCGGGGGGGCGATAAGAACACATTTTGTTCTTCGCTATCGCACTAAAAGTTTACCACCGGTGAGAGGCTCGTTTAACTGGGTAGACCTTCCTCTCATCCGTTAGCTTTGAAATGTAACAGAATATAGCCATCTGCCCATGCCCTTCTCTCTCTCTCTCTCTCTCTCTCCCTTTCTTTTTTCCTCTCCTGTATATTTTGCAACAAGCAGAGTAGCGCTGCGTTCTCATCAGACTCTGAAAAGGGTCTTTGTTTGAGCCTGAACACCTGGACAGAGTTATCTCAGTGGTCCTGGCTCCCACTCTCCGTCTTTCTCTCTCTCTCTCTCTCTCTCGCTCTTTCGCCCAGACTTCACATATCCCGCTCGTTCTCTCAATCGCTCTACCCCTTCCCTGCCACTCTCTCTCTCTCTCGCTTTCCCTGCAGTTTCCTTCTTCCTGCGACTGTCTGGTGAGTATAGACATGCAGATTGCATCACTATTATCGACGTCCCAGCAGGAACAGGCCAGAGTTCAGAAACCCTACACATGAACGTCTTCTGTGTCCTCACGCTGCAGGTTAAGTGCTGGTTAGGACTAGCTAGCTAGCAGCTGAGCGGTAGGGGACAAGGTTAGCATGAGGCGTTGTACGTCCGCGGAGACTCTGCAGCTACTGTAACGGGGCTGCATGTGTGTTAGCCTGCATACGTTGTCCTCCCTCATTAGCGCAGGATTTGGGGTTGCCGTGCACGTCTGTTCTCTCCTCCCCTCCCTCTCTCGGCCTCTTTCTCCATTGCTTTCTTTCTGAACATGTTTCTCATAGTCCGCCCGTTCTCTTCCCTACCCATTAAACAAATGTACAGACTGTCCGCATACACGCCAGCCTGTCCGATAATCTCCTCCCGAAGATTTAATCACACATGGGGAAGGAAGAAGTGCTGCTTTGACTTTGGCGTGTTGCACATTTGTGTCATTGCCCTCCGACATTAAATTGTCATCAACGTAGAGCCATACTTTTTCCCACCGGATAACTGTGGAAGGGTCGGAGGGTTTGAAGTTAGTGTTTTAAAGTTAAACCTCATATTTGAAACCAGTAATGTATCATAACGCTACTAAATTGGAAGATTTAGCCTAACTGAAATCAATGTTAAAATCACTCCATGTTTTTTTTCTTCTGTTAAGTGGCATTTAACCAATAACAAGCGCTCAACAAAAGATGCAATGCTGCAATTAGCTGTCTGGGTAGTGATTCTAATTGGCCTTGAAGCCTGCTAAAGGGAGGAGACTTGACCTTCATTAGAAGGTGTACAGTGCCAATTAGCCTGGGCAGCCAAGCCTGGAGGAAGAGGTCACCTGGCTCAACTTTCCCACGACAGGACTCCCTCTTAACCCTCAATCATCTGCGTACATCGCCCAGCGCTTGCTATTAAAGAAAGGCACACAGCAGTAACAAACAGCCGTCCGATGGACGCGCCGGTTTCCGCCTTGTTATGATGTCCTGGCCGGCTGTATCATGACATCAACAGATCGGGAGAACGTTAACAGGCAAATGTCATGTGGAATGGCAGACGATGCCAAGAGAAACAAAGGAGCGTTCAATTCCTGCTCGGTGATAATCTCTGCAACTGTCTTAGCAATCAGCCCAGAGCAGCCCCCGTTGTTTTGCATGGGATTTGTCTCGTGTTTTGCATGTCATATTATTTTCCCTGACTGATGCTGGTTGTGGCATTTCCTTTCCTGTTTCACCCACCTACACACATTCACATACACCCCTCTTCTTCCCTCCCTCTCTCTCTCTCTCTCTCTCTCTCTCTCCCCCCCCCCTTGGCCTACCCCTCTTTCTCCACCTCCTTTTCGTTCAATCCTCCCGAGTCTCTCTCTCTCATTATGAAGTGTTAGAAAGTTGCTGAAGTGAGAAATGAGCCTGCGAAAGCTCGTTGTCCTAATTAAACTTTGACATGAAGAGTGACAAGAAGCAATGAAGGGGAAACAATAGCAGACTGTGTTTGAGTACGAGTCCAGTGCAAGGGAGCAGCTTTGTCCCCAAGAACAAAAGCATTTGTTTGCATGTGTTCAACTCCATTCAACTTCACCAGGCCCAGGTGCAAAAACCAACTTTGCAAGGAACATCACAACTCATCACACCTTCACACGGTTGATGAGCGGCCTACAGTCGCTCCAAATAGCCCTACAGAAGTAGATCAAAGCTACCATGTTACAATGTAAATATTGTGCAGGAGAATGAATTTTGTCTCATTATTTTCATTGCTTGGACTGAAAGACACCGCCGATAACTCAGGTGTGAAATTTTACTCGACGCTCAGGCTATTTTAAAAGGTTCACACACGCACACAAACACACACACGACGTCCATATTATGTCCACTGCACTGCATATATTAGGTGTAAAACTCCAGAGAATCAGCCTACGGGATGTGAGTGTGTGTGTGTGTGTGTGTGTGTGTGTGTGGGGAGTCTCTGACTTGGATCAGTCCATTGCTACTTCAGAGAGGAAGAAAATGCACCACATCATCGCTGGCGGTTTGACTCTAGGGATAGCGAGCATGGTCTGATTTGCTACTTTTTCCAGTTAGAGCCAAACAATTTGAACGTAACAAAATGAAAAGAATGGCAAGTAGTCCGTGTCCAGAGACTAAACCGGAACCCTTTTTTTTTGGGCCGATTTTCCCGTTCGCCGTCTCTGTCAAGAGCAAGTCAAATAAAAAGTGTGGTGGGAATCTCCGCCTCGCGACTCTCAGCCATCATCACGTATCAGTTATGCGGCAAATATTACAACCCTCCATACTCCAAGTGGCTGAGAACAAGATTCAATCAGATAAGGGCTCCTGATATTTTGATAGGGGCGGAGTTGGGCTATTCTAGTCTGTTCCTAGAGAAGGGGGGGGGGACTGCACATTCTTATAAAACCCACTGGATGAGTTAACATTGTTCAGTAGACAGAGAGCAGACAAAAAGCTGAAAGTGCCTATAGTACAGACGGCCGTGGTGACGTAGGATGGCCCAGAACGGGACAACAGACAGCGGAGTGGCCGGAGGGACCCACGCTCCGTCGTTTCCCCAGCCTGTCAAAGTCCAGGAGATCAGACACACCAAGGTAAGGACCCCAACATTTGGATGTAGTTCCAGTCAAGTAGGGGCGGCATTACAGTTTACATTCGTGGTGTTTCTTGTCTTTTTACTTACTTATATTAAAGTTAAGGCATCACGCTGGCTCAGTTGCAAGTGGGGTATTTCTACTACAAACGCTATGACAGGTGACTTATAAGAGAGACTGGGGTGGTGTGTGGGGGGGGGGGCTGACTTCTCTCTGCAAACACGAGTCTCTCTGTCTCATAGATATTTATCAACAACGAGTGGCACGCGTCCAGCAAGGGGGCCACGTTCCCGACTCTCAATCCTGCAACAGGTGTCAAAATCTGCGACGTGGAGGAGGCGGACAAAGTACTTTTACACGCTCACCTCATTTCCCCACAATGTCAATCACACGGGACAACGTGGGCTCAACTAGGCAGACGACAACACTCGACTGCTCGTTTAACTCAGCGTATACATTTACAAAACTTGACTTAATCTGAAAATTAATTGTTGTGAGTTTAAGATTTTTTTTTTTTTTTACATTGATTTTTTTGTGGCTTGTGGCTCTACCTCCGCGTCTTCCCCAAGGCAGAAGTGGACAAGGCGGTGCAGGCGGCCCGGGCGGCGGGGCGCAGCGGCGCCTCTTGGCGGAAGATGGACGTGTCGAGCCGGGGGAGACTGCTGCACAAGCTGGCCGACCTGGTGGAGCGAGACCGGGCGCTGCTGGCGGTAGGCTGCTCCTCCGCCGTTTCACGGCCGGGTTTTCCTTTTATTTTACACCAGCACGTCCTCCAGGCTCGGCGCCGGTCCTGGAGGCGACACACACAGACACACACACACACACACACACACAACACACACACACACACACACACACACACACACACACACACACACACACACACACACTGGCCGACGCTTTCCGACGCGCGCTCGTCCCGCGGCGTCGCGGTCACGGCGTCGGTGGTTGTGACGCGCAGGGCGGACGCGGCGGGCGCTCCGCAGCCTCCAGGGGTCAGGGCTGTATGAGGGGGTCGTTTTTATGGTAAAATAACACCCCCCCCCCTCGTTGCTACTGGTACTGAAAATGACCCCTAAGACCCAATAATAATCAAATAGACTCGCGTAATTGTCGACTGCTGAGCATGTCCCGTATTTTTCGGGACTCCCCATTCGGACGCTGTTTCACCCGGATGACGCCGCCTTAACCATTTCCAGCCTCGTCCCCTTTAACCTCAACTCCCACCCCATCCCACCCCTGGTTTTAACCTTACTCCTCGTTTCAACCCTAATCTTTACCCCATTTTTTTTCCTATTCTAGTGTTAACCCCCCCCCCCCCCGGGTGAAAAGACTACGAATCGGGAGTCCTGTGCTTGGCTGCCATAGTTTACCGCGCACAGGAAGTGACGTGTTAACGTATTTCCAAACGAGTTATAGCTAATATTTGTCCCCCCCCCCAAAAAAAATCTAATATGTGTGCCATGTTTACGCTATTTAAATCAAAATCAATTCACTTTTTTTCTTATTCTAGTGTTAACCCCCGGGTGAAAAGACTACGAATAGGGAGTCCCGTGCTTCGCCGCCATAGTTTACCGCGCACAGGAAGTGACGTGTTAACGTATTTCTAAACTAATTATATCTAATATTTGTCCAAAAAAATCTAATATG
>NC_079214.1:63386153-63417706 GCF_029633865.1 Lampris incognitus
ATAGACCCCTGTAACAGTTTTCTTCAGGGTATTTTAATTTCCCAATTGTGATAGTTAATATGATCTGCATGTGCCAGCGGTGTCTCATCCTTTGGCACTGGTGACTGAAGTTTGTCAGGCCTGTCATCCGTTCACAACAACTCTATTAATTTATCATATGGCTTAAACTGTCTCAGTGAGGCAGTTCAAGTCCATCACAAAAGCTCCCTCTAGCTTTACTCCTGTTCACATCAGCTCTATCAGAACAGTCGCTAGCACAAGCACTGATCATCTTAAATAGTGACTGTAGTAACGTCACGTGTATTTAATTACCCCCTTTGCATGGATAGCATAGGAGAATGTAATTCTGTAGTATTTCATGAGCAATTACTCACTTACTACCAATACTGTTACTACACACACACACACACACACACACAGACCCATCTCCCACCCAACTGTCCTTGCATAATAATATATCCATGCTCCAAGCAAGTCCCATAGAAGTCTGCTAGCATAGCATTCATGAATACGCACTCGTCAGATCCAGAACGTGGTCTGCTAGTTCACGTAGCCCAGTTGGGCCAGAGGCACGATGGGATTAAGTTTACTGCACATATTCAGTGGGCTGCATAACCCGGGAAGTAACCCGGAAGGTAGGGTGTTTTTGGTGTATGCACCAGGCAAGCAGTTCTTATTGGACTTAGTGGGCGCCATCTTTGGGTCCAGTATCCAGGTCTAATGATATAGCCATGGGAATGACGGCAAGAATAAACCAAAACTTGCCTTTATGCATGCTCAGTGATCCAGGTATGAAAATCCCCGCAAGTTGAATCAGTTCATCTGGACACAAGAGGTCACTTAGATGAGTGAGGAACCGCTTCTCCCAATAAACATTGTGTCCAGATGAACCGATTCAACTTCTCTGCGATAAAGCAAAACTTCTTTGTCCAATCAAATGGCAGATGGTGCTGCGAACAGCCCCTTCATTTGCATAAAGTTAACTGAACTCCAGACATTGTCCCACCCCTTTCTCCGTGCCGCAGTTTGGTTGGCTTGGCATCGCAAACTTGGCATCAGGTCTTGCATAAGAAATGCCACCTTCAATATAAAGTCAATGGCGGGGAAATGGTTGCGTTGTAAATGCGCTGTCCAACGGGGCTCAGCCATAACCCCAGAGATTTACAGCTTCTGCAGCGCGGACGAAGATTATTCTTGTTAGACGGTAGTATAGATGGAACGAGTAGATGGTAAAAACCTCACTCAGTCCAAGGTCCCAAATTCAATTAGATGCTCAATGATTTCCCATCTCCGAAGTTGTCTTTGGACTGCAGTCACCTAGTTAGGTTTTATCAAGCTTGGAAGGCCGTGCTGCTTTCCTCCGATAAAAACTGTGCCCAGAAAGAAATGCACAACCTGGACAAACACAGGTGTTAACCGTTTTCAACTTGTGAAGGAAAAACAGTTTGTCGTCCACCTGGATTAGAGGGCAGTGAGCTGGCTGACAGTGGTGTGTGCGTTTTATCCTATGTCATCAGTCCGCTAAAGAGCCCATACACTTTTTAAAAGCACACACCTTATGCAACTCCCCAAAGTGGTTGATTGAACAGCTCTAACAGGCCTGATTTTCATTTTTCTCTATTTCACGAGTGTGACTTTGGTCCTGTCCACATTGACAAAAAGGCCGACCCATAAGGTGAACTTAAAAGCTCTGGCCTAAGAGTGCCTTCAAGCGCTCACCATATTTATGGGTATTCCGTATTCCCCGTATAGTCACTCGCTGTATTTACGCTCACTGTGTTTACAAGCGCCCACTGTATTTGAGTATTACATATTTACTGTATTAACCGTATTCACCATATATTCGCGTGACCGACACATGAACATGCCCCTGCAGTCCTAATGATCTGGGAGAAATTGGGAAATGTTCAGTGGTGTAGTGGAGGGTATATGCAGGTATACCACCTCTTTTTCTGTCAATTTACAGTATATAATTACCCATCAGCCAAAAAGCCTTTGAAATATATAGGAGAGTATTCCTACTTTCTTCTTAGTGATCTACCCACCCAGGTTGCAGTATTTCTACCTCCCCCCCGACCACTACACCACTGGTAATACTGAGGATGCCGAGTTTCCGAGTTGGAGAGAGGGCAGGATGTCACCAGTTGATGGTAGCAAAATAATATATTTAATTATTCTATTACAGTGTATTGCAATTCCTTGCAGATTGCCTTGGAAAGAAATAAACAAATAGGCCAGTTGGCCAGGAAATCAGCCAGAATAATTTGTACATTAAAAAAGTGAAAAGGAACACAAACTTGATACACACTCTCTACTCTTCATTGTGCTGCTGAAATAGAGAGCAGCTTTTACTCATTTGCTTTTTATAGCTGAATAATCAACCCAATACACACGGGAAAACAGGTTTCTAACATGTTTATTTGTGTTGATATCGGGTTGCTGTGGTTACTGGATATTCCTGAACAAAGCACTCGAGCGCCAGTTAAGTTGTATGTACGGCTTCAGATGTTGGACATACGAGCTCATGGCACCTGTAGGCAGGTTAACATGAGTATTCATGACACGAGTATTGATAACATAAAGGTTTAACATGAGTATTAATGGCACACAGGTTAACATGAGTATTAATACATGAGTATTAATGACACACCGGTTAACATGAGTATTAATGGCATACAGGTTAACATGAGTATTAATGGCATACAGGTTAACATGAGTATTAATGACATACAGGTTAACATGAGTATTAATGACACACAGGTTAACATGAGTATTAATGACATGAGTATTAATGGCACACAGGTTAACATGAGTATTAATGACATACAGGTTAACATGAGTATTAATGACACACAGGTTAACATGAGCAATAATGGCACACAGGTTAACATGAGTATTAATGACACACAGGTTAACATGAGTATTAATGACACACAGGTTAACATGAGTATTAATGACACACAGGTTAACATGAGCATTAATGGCACACAGGTTAACATGAGTATTAATGACACACAGGTTAACATGAGTATTAATAATGGCAAACAAGTTAAAATGAGTATTAATGACACTGAGGTCAATGTGAGTATTAATGACACACAGGTTAACATGAGCATTAATGGCACACAGGTTAACATGAGTATTAATGGCACACAGCTTAACATGAGTATTAATGACATGAGTATTAATGACATACAGGTTTAACATGAGTATTAATGGCACAAAGGTTAACCTGAGTATTAATGACATACGGGTTAACGAGTATTAATGACACACAGGGTAACATGAGTATTAGTGGCACACAGGTTACCATGAGTATTAATGGCACACAGCTTAACATGAGTATTAATGACATGAGTATTAATGACATACAGGTTTAACATGAGTATTAATGGCACAAAGGTTAACCTGAGTATTAATGACATACGGGTTAACATGAGTATTAATGGCACACAGGTTACCATGAGTATTAGTGGCACACAGGTTACCATGAGTATTAATGGCACACAGGTTGACGTGAGTATTAATAATGGCAAACAAGTTAAAATGAGTATTAATGACACTGAGGTCAACATGAGTATTAATGACACACAGGTTAACATGAGTATTAATGGCATACAGGTTAACATGAGTATTAATGGCATACATGTTAAGGTTAGGTTAGGTCGGGGTTAGCCGGGCCGTCATTATATAGACACACATAATGCCTGTGGGGGCATTTAGGAAAAAATACTAACATGATAGTTTTTTTTCTTCTTCTCTCAAGAGATCTAAACTGTGGAAGAAAATATGTGGCATAAGTAGACACCTGCACATTTTCTACCATTTAAGAAATGCCCATATTCTTTAATCTTACTCATGAAATTAATTTTTTATGTCATAACTTGGTTTAAATGATCTTGACACCCCCTGTGTGTGTGTGTGTGTGTGTGTGCGTGTGTGTGGTGTGCGTGTGTGTGTGTGTGTGTGCTTGATTTAAGTGTCCCCACTCTCGGCAAGACGTTGCACAGAATGGAAATGCCCTCGCTGTGCATTTCCACTCAGTTGACCTGCCATGTTGTATTGCATTTACAAGTGAAACCTTACAGATATGAGAGGAGTAATGACGTGAAGTCCATGAGTCTGCAGACTGTAAGCACGCTCTTCAGAGCAAGTACAGCAATACTGCACACTACTCTCAACTGTACTTTTGTTTTTGTTTTTAGAAAAAAGACCTGATTCTAACACTCTTTATCTTTCACTCTTAAAAAAGACATTTAGGGTGAGTCATTGTGGTAAAAAAAAAAAAGTTAAATTAACCCCCCCCCCACACACACACACACACACACACACACACACACACAACCATGAGTGTGCTTTAGTGGCTGCAGCCCTGCATTAAGATTATTTGTTTTTCAGCTGGTATCCTGTTGCACAAGCTTTGGCTCCAACTTACCGCCTCGGTTTGGCCTCGGATTCATTTACTGTTGCTATAAAAATATTTATAATATTTTTTATTGCTGATCTTTGTGCAATCAGGAATTCTCATTGCGTATTAAACCCCTGTTTTATAACAGCAAAGCAAAGATGCAGAGCAAGAATCAAACCGAGCTGATGTTAGATAGATAGATTGTAATGTAAAACAGTTAGTGATCAGGCAGGTCTTGGATTTGGCTGCAGTAAAGGTGATGTATGAAAAACACCTTAATCACCTGTTAAATAAAGTGAATAGGTTCAAATTTTTTCAAAATAACTATTGTTAACTGTGACGCTAGCTCTTCTTCTTGTTATTGTTATCTGTGACGCTAGCTCTTCTTCCTTTTATTGTTATCTGTGACGCTAGCTCTTCTTCCTTTTATTATCTGTGACGCTAGCTCTTCATCCTTTTATTGTTATCTGTGACGCTAGCTCTTCTTCCTTTTATTGTTATCTGTGACGCTAGCTCTTCTTCCTTTTATTGTTATCTGTGACACTAGCTCTTCTTCCTTTTATTATCTGTGACACTAGCTCTTCTTCCTTTTATTGTTATCTGTGACACTAGCTCTTCTTCCTTTTATTGTTATCTGTGACGCTAGCTCTTCTTCCTTTTATTGTTATCTGTGACACTAGCTCTTCTTCTTTTTATTATCTGTGACACTAGCTCTTCTTCCTTTTATTGTTATCTGTGACGCTAGCTCGTCTTCCTTTTATTGTTATCTGTGACACTAGCTCTTCTTCCTTTTATTGTTATCTGTGACGCTAGCTCTTCTTCCTTTTATTGTTATCTGTGACGCTAGCTCTTCTTCCTTTTATTGTTATCTGTGATGCTAGCTCTTCTTCCTTTTATTGTTAACTGTGATCCTAGCTCTTCTTCCTTTTATTGTTATCTGTGATGCTAGCTCTTCTTCCTTTTATTGTTATCTGTGACACTAGCTCTTCTTCCTTTTATTGTTATCTGTGACGCTAGCTCTTCTTCCTTTTATTGTTATCTGTGACGCTAGCTCTTCTTCCTTTTATTGTTATCTGTGACGCTAGCTCTTCTTCCTTTTATTGTTATCTGTGACACTAGCTCTTCTTCCTTTTATTGTTATCTGTGACGCTAGCTCTTCTTCCTTTTATTGTTATCTGTGACGCTAGCTCTTCTTCCTTTTATTGTTATCTGTGACGCTAGCTCTTCTTCCTTTTATTGTTATCTGTGATGCTAGCTCTTCTTCCTTTTATTGTTATCCGTGACGCTAGCTCTTCTTCCTTTTATTGTTATCTGTGATGCTAGCTCTTCTTCCTTTTATTGTTATCTGTGACGCTAGCTCTTCTTCCTTTTATTGTTATCTGTGACACTAGCTCTTCTTCCTTTTATTGTTAACTGTGATCCTAGCTCTTCTTCCTTTTATTGTTATCTGTGATGCTAGCTCTTCTTCCTTTTATTGTTATCTGTGACACTAGCTCTTCCTTTTATTGTTATCTGTGACGCTAGCTCTTCTTCCTTTTATTGTTAACTGTGATCCTAGCTCTTCCTTTTATTGTTATCTGTGACGCTAGCTCTTCTTCCTTTTATTGTTATCTGTGACGCTAGCTCTTCTTCCTTTTATTGTTATCTGTGATGCTAGCTCTTCTTCCTTTTATTGTTATCTGTGACACTAGCTCTTCTCCCTTTTATTGTTATCTGTGACGCTAGCTCTTCTTCCTTTTATTGTTATCTATGACGCTAGCTCTTCTTCCTTTTATTGTTATCTGTGACGCTAGCTCTTCTTCCTTTTATTGTTATCTGTGACGCTAGCTCTTCTTCCTTTTATTGTTATCTGTGACGCTTGCTCTTCTTCCTTTTATTGTTATCTGTGATGCTAGCTCTTCTTCCTTTTATTGTTAACTGTGATCCTAGCTCTTCTTCCTTTTATTGTTATCTGTGACGCTAGCTCTTCTTCCTTTTATTGTTATCTGTGATGCTAGCTCTTCTTCCTTTTATTGTTATCTGTGATGCTAGCTCTTCTTCCTTTTATTGTTATCTGTGACACTAGCTCTTCTCCCTTTTATTGTTATCTGTGACACTAGCTCTTCTTCCTTTTATTGTTATCTATGACGCTAGCTCTTCTTCCTTTTATTGTTATCTGTGACGCTAGCTCTTCTTCCTTTTATTGTTATCTGTGACGCTAGCTCTTCCTTTTATTGTTATCTGTGACACTTGCTCTTCTTCCTTTTATTGTTATCTGTGATGCTAGCTCTTCTTCCTTTTATTGTTAACTGTGATCCTAGCTCTTCTTCCTTTTATTGTTATCTGTGATGCTAGCTCTTCTTCCTTTTATTGTTATCTGTGACGCTAGCTCTTCTTCCTTTTATTGTTATCTGTGATGCTAGCTCTTCTTCCTTCTATTGTTATCTGTGACACTAGCTCTTCTTCCTTTTATTGTTATCTGTGACGCTAGCTCTTCTTCCTTTTATTGTTATCTGTGACACTAGCTCTTCTTCCTTTTATTGTTATCTGTGACACTAGCTCTTCTTCCTTTTATTGTTATCTGTGACACTAGCTCTTCTTCCTTTTATTGTTATCTGTGACACTAGCTCTTCTTCCTTTTATTGTTATCTGTGACGCTAGCTCTTCTTCCTTTTATTGTTATCTGTGACACTAGCTCTTCTTCCTTTTATTGTTATCTGTGATGCTAGCTCTTCTTCTTTTTATTGTCATTTGTTATGCTAGCTCTTCTTCCTTTTATTGTTATCTGTGATGCTAGCTCTTCTTCCTTTTATTGTTATCTGTTTCGCTAGCTCTTCTTCCTTTTATTGTTATTTGTGATGCTAGCTCTTCTTCCTTTTTAGACCCTGGAAACTATGGACACGGGAAAACCCTTCCTGCAGTCTTTCTTCATAGACCTGGATGGCAGCATAAAGACCCTGCGGTACTACGCAGGGTGGGCCGACAAGATACAGGGCAGGAGCCTGCCTGTCGGTGAGTCTGCATTTCTGCCTCTGACGCTTCAGAAAAGAAGGCATCCTGTTGCCCTCTGGGGTATTATGCGGTGCAGCGTGCATTCCTTTGGATGGCCTTGGGGGAATTTATCAGCCCACTTATTAGGCAGAGCTTTAACACCAGAGCGACTGGGGTTTCACTCCTACCTAGAACGGCCATGGGCGGTCCCGTGGTCATTCTAGGTAGATCTTATCATAACCTTTATTTTTTGTGCAATTGATCTAAACTCATTTTAATGCAAATATATGCAGTTTTAGGAGCATTCGGGAAGCGGCAGGTCTGTATCTCCCCCCCCCCCCCCACAAAGTTGTTAGGCTTTGAAAATCCAACACAGTCAAAATGACCGCCGTGGTCGTTAAGGAAACAAGCTAATTAGAATTTAAGTCATTCGGCCAGTCTCGGGATTGTCCACAGCCGTGGGTGGTATCTCCTCCATCCGCTCAAGACTTCCCCCTTTTTTGTGTTGCGGGACCCGTCCCGTGTCTGCAGCAGGCGGACAAAACATGCTGCCCTCTTTCCTCTCGATTAGAGACCAATAGAGCGGCGAGAGCCCCAAAAGGCTTGGATGACAAAGGGAGAGAGGAGAGGGTGCGATGGTAATCAGCGGGATGTGACAGTCTGGGAGGATTAGGGCACAGTTCAGACGCGCCTCTCGTAATCTCCCGTCTCCGAAACAGGGCGCGCTCGCTCGGGACGGTGCCGCGAGCCCTCGCCGCGGCCGGCGTGCATCATGAAAAGCTACGTGCAGCTTTTCAGTGCTCCCGCACGAGGCTTTGTGAAGTGAGGGAAGGTCGCCAGCAGACCAGACCCCCTAGGCCCGAGGCGGGGTATCCGACTCTGCACTCCCTCCTCGCCCTTGTTGCAGACGCGGCCTTTGCTCACTCGCTCCGCGTAACACAAAGCAAGGGGGAGTCGTCCTGTCTGTGAAGCGGGCCGCCGGAAACCGGAGAAGGTCGAGGCGCCCGGCTGAGACGTCGACTCCCAACCGGATAGCTGACGAGCGTCTGACACGTCATCGTGTGGCGGCGCTCTGCGCGAGATTCAGCGCGGCGGGTGTGACGGGTGGCGTGGGCGTCGCCCCCGGTACGCGACGCGCCACGCGGCGGCGGTGTTGAAACGGGCTTGATTAAGCCAGTGGTTCTCGACCTTCTTGGGGTCCTGGACCCTCTGCGTATTTTTGATCTACCCTGAGGACCCCTCCACCTGATCTTGGGGGAGGGGGGGTTGCAATTTGATAGAAACAGTAGAAACTGCATTTTCAATTGCATTATAGCATTTATTCACTCTTTGGGGCAAAAATAAGAGCTTTCAGTTGTAACTTAGATATAGTTAACAAAACAGAATTCTTATGCAGTAACTTTCAGATATATGTAACAAAACAGAATATGTATTCAGTAACTTTCAGATATATGTAACAAAACAGAATTCTTATGCAGTAACTTTCAGATATATGTAACAAAACAGAATATGTATTCAGTAACTTTCAGATATATGTAACAAAACAGAATATGTATTCAGTAACTTTCAGATATATGTAACAAAACAGAATATGTATTCAGTAACTTTCAGATATATGTAACAAAACAGAATATGTATTCAGTAACTTTCAGATATATGTAACAAAACAGAATATGTATTCAGTAACTTTCAGATATATGTAACAAAACAGAATATGTATTCAGTAACTTTCAGATATATGTAACAAAACAGAATATGTATTCAGTAACTTTCAGATATATGTAACAAAACAGAATATGTATTCAGTAACTTTCAGATATATGTAACAAAACAGAATATGTACTCAGTAACTTTCAGATATATGTAACAAAACAGAATATGTATTCAGTAACTTTCAGATATATGTAACAACAGCATTTTTATGCAGTAACTTTTAACAATGCAAACGGGAGCGAGATCTCTTATTAAAATACAATAAATGACAATTGTGAAACAGATGTAATCAGAGAAAAAAGTCCTGTTACCCTTTATAGTTTAGGTAGATAAAGGTCTCAGTCGCATTTGAGTAAAATAATCCTATTTCTATAAATGTCATAGGATCTTTTTTTTAAAAGATATTTTATTTTCACGGACCCCTTGCAATTACACCACGGACCACTAGGGGTCCGCGGACCCCCGGTTGAGAAACACTGGACTAAACGACCTGCAACCTCGTCAAAAAAAAGAGAGAGAAGTGTGTGAGGGGCTTTTTTTTTTTAAATTGGTCTTCCATTCCGAAAAGGTCAAGGGTCATACGGGTGTACGAGGAGGCCTGGCCGTGGCGCTCCGGAGTGTCCCATTAAATCAACGTAATCCTTACATACCTGACGCGAAGGAGCGAAATCCAATTATTCCCGTCATTCCCTGGAAAGAGCTGGCTTCTTGAGTGCGTGGCCGCGTTGTGTAGTCACATCGGCTGAGCCGCCATTTAAGCTGGTCCCGTCCGGGGCGTTGCGTAACCGCACCCGTTGGCTTGCTAAAGAAGGTGTGGATACTTACGTGTGAGGGGGGGACACGTAAATATTGTAGCGAATTCGGGGGGGACAACGCAACCACAGGAAGTGCCGCGGCCGGGACGCGAACCCGTGTCGCCCGCCCCGCAGGAGGCATCGCTAACCGCTAGACTAAAGGGTCAGACCCGCCAGGCAGCGGCCAGCGTGTCTTCTTATCCATGCACATTACACTGTGGAATAAGGCTGTTTGTGTTCCGCTTCACAGACGACAGCTTCCTGTGTTTCACCAGGCACGAGCCCGTCGGCGTGTGCGGGGCCATCATTCCAGTAAGTAAAAAAACACAATTAACCGGTTTAATTGCTCAGAAATAATGCACGGGGGTTGTCTCTCTTTCTCACGTCCCTTGCCTGTACTGCAGCATGTGCACGTTCCCGGATGTTGTTGTTTTTGTTCCGGCATCTGAGAAATGGAAAACACCTTTCCCAGATGTTTGACAGCGGACCTTTTGGACAGTAAATCACGTCCTCCCCTGAAGAAGGGGATCAAAACACGTGTCAAGCCAACAGACAGTCTGCCTCACGGCTGATGATCAGGGGCTGTGTGCATTTTTTAATAATTCTCCTGCTTGGTTTTTTATACTATGTATCAGAGTTGTAATGAACTGTAACGCCGGGCTCCTTGGCGTAGTGGGCCTTTAATCCGTCAGCTTGACGGTGGAGCTCCGGTGAGGAGGTGGGACGCTCTCTTGGTTGGGTTTAATTGGAGTAGCTGGAGATGGAAGACTTAGAGGGGCGTCGCTGCTCATGTCTGCTTGGAGCTCGGCAGACGGCACTCAGTTGGACAAGTTGTGTGTGTGTGTGTGTGTGTGGATGGGGTGAAAGAAACCCTGCTAAATCTGCCAGAAACCTTATCTTAATCTTTGCCCTCCCAAACAAGACCTCCTCTTTCCTTAATCCTTCCAGAGTACGTTTACAGGAACACACCCGGACAAGCCTCACCAGATACTGCACACATATGTACATTCGTATATACACACACACACACACACACACACACACACACACACAGGTGTGTGTGTGTGTGTCTGTGTGTGTGATATGTATACATACTTACATATAAGTAAGTATATATGAATATATATATACATATATACTTATATATATACAGATATGTAAGTATATATGAATATATATATATATACATTTAGTATACTTATATGTGTAAGTATATATGACTATACATATAGGACTATATATACATACATATATGTAAGTTTATATGCATATATGTATACATACATATATTCATATATATATACTTATACATACATATACACACATATATATGTGTGTGTGTCTTTACGTGTATAATTAATATATGTGTGTATATATGGATACACACACACATATATATATTAAAAAAATATATAGTTTCACACATAAGAACATGTTTTTTATTCTTTTTTATAATAACCTAATCAGATTTAGGATAGTGTTATACAGATTTTTACAGTATCACGTTGCGCTGTGGTGCAGATGAGCGAGACAGACGAGAGTCTAGTTTCTGCGTCTTGACAGAATACGGGCATTCATTTTTATGTTTTAGCCTAAGCCTATGTCTTCTAATGTTGCTTTGGCAACAAAGGAACAAAAACGGCTGTTGTTTGACATGGAAGATTATATCATAAAAGTGAAATTTATACTGAAGGACATTCTGTAATTACCAAAAATTACGACTGGCACAAACACACCGTGAGTCATAGTGGAGGGAAAACAGGAAACCTTCCTCCACACGGGCCCAACTACTCTTAATAGTGACGACTGGTTCCAGAGCACTGTAAAAGTTAACAAGTCCCAAACAATAAACATGCAGCGCTCTCGTGTATTGCTGTCTAATTTGGGTTTGAGTGGCCAATTATTTGTTGAGTTGTTTCCAACCGGGGAAGGGGAAACTCTGAAATAAATGAGTCCTTTCTGAGACTGTTCAGACTCATTTCCAGTTGGACCGGTTTCAAGCTCGTTTTATTATCTTGTATTAGAAACCATTGTGAAATAAGTTCTCTGCACCGTTGGTGTTTAGGTGGTAAAAATTGGTCATATTTTAGGTTTCCCGTAAACAAAAACAACAACAACAACAACCTTGCATGGCCATTGTGTGTGGCTATGAGAGGTTTTGTGTGCACATGTTGCTGCATGGCGGTGGAGGTATTTGCTGGAGCTCTTTGTGCCGTTGTTTTTTATGGCCTTGGTTAACTTCTATTGTGTTTATGATGCCGTGTTTGTCCACACCAGTGGAACTTTCCGCTGCTGATGTTCATGTGGAAGATAGCGCCGGCCCTGAGCTGTGGAAACACTGTGGTCATAAAGCCGGCGGAGCAAACCCCTCTCACGGCCCTCCACGTTGGAGCGCTCATCAAAGAGGTCAGAGACGCTGCAGCTCATGTGCAGATGTGAAGACTATGAGTGATCCAAGCCATGGGCTGAGGGAAATCAGATTTTAAACTATTGTGATCCGCTGACAGCTCATTACTCTTAAGCAAGAGATTTCTGGGCTTTCATTCCTATAGCAAAGCCCCAGTCTTATGTGATTACACTGCATCTCTTTTATCATGTTGTGGTAATGATTATTCCGAGCAGAGAGCCAGTCTCTGGTACTAATCACTAACATACCTGCTGGGTTGCCATGTCAGGCGGGCTTCCCCCCCGGAGTGGTGAACATCGTGCCAGGCTTCGGCCCGTCTGCAGGAGCAGCCATTGCCAGCCATATGGACATCGACAAAGTGGCTTTCACCGGCTCTACGAAGGTATGTGATTACATGGCCACGCAGCTCTCGCAAAGCGTTGAATTTCCCAAGAGACGTCTCGAACGCGCAACATGGCGGGTGCCCGTTATCGTCACGTGACAGCTTCGAAGATCAATTTGGGTATTTCATGTCAACGTGGGTTTATTGTGCTGCAGCAGACCCAGGTGGGATTAAAAACCTGTTCTTAATTGTAGCACAATAAACATTTTAGGGTTATTTTCCTTTCCTTAAAACACTTATAAAAGATGCATGAAGCTTGAATACGTACTAATGAGTCACACAAGCTTCTCATAAATGTTGTTCGGGATTAATTCTGTTGTTCAAAACAAGGGGGAAAGATCTGTGGAGCGGCAAGTAAAATGTAGATTTTATTAACTGTCGTTATGTTTTAATGAGGACATGAGCAGTTTGAACATGGTCGATAAATGAGCTGGTTCACTCAGACACGTGAGTGACGAGAAACACAGACTGGTCAGTGGTGTTGTCAGAATCAATATTGTTTTACCACTACAACGACCAAGGCCGTCAATTTGGCGGTTTGGGGTTTTTTCAAAGTTTTTTGTGTTTGTATGCGGGGGTACAGACCTTCCTGAACGCTCTTAAAATTGCATATATTTGCACCAGAATGAGTTTTAGACCAATTGCACGCAAAAAAAAAAAAGCTGGGATAAGATCGACCGAAAAAACGAGCATGAGCGGTCAAAATGGCGGCGCGTAATTTGCGCGTCATCGTGCGCGTCATGTCAGTATGTGTGACGTGTGTTGGGGGCGGCGTCATTTCTTTCGTGACGTTCGTCGCTCTGTCTTAGAGACAGGCGAGCGTCCTCCAGGGCAGAGAAATGGTCTAAACTTGATGTCTGATTGTTGCCAGCATGTGTGGGTACAGACGCCATTACAGACGCGCCGTGACTACCCCCGACGCGTCGCCGTGTGTACAGGCGTTGGACGGCGGCCATTTTAAATTGTTTGAAAAATAGTATTATAGTTGTTAAAATGTTAATTTTGGTGCCAGTTAGTGTCATGACAGACATACTAACATATGTAATGCTTTAATATCTCAGTAGGCTATTTATCTTGACAGAATATAGAGTTTAAAAACCGCCGCGGTCAAAATGGCCGCCCGCGGTCGTTTCTAAGTTCCGGTCGTTTTTTTTTTTGGGACTCTTGGTTTTTTTTTTATATGACTCTGAAGTTTAAATTGTTTAAAAATAGCTGTTAAAATGTTAATTTTGGTGTCAGTTAGTGTCATAACAGACATACTAACATATGTAATGCATTAATATCTCAGTTGGGTATTTATCTTGACAGAATATAGAGTTTAAAAACCGCCGCGGTCAAAATGGCCGCCCGCGGTCGTTTTGAAGTTCCGGTCGTTTTTTTTTTGGGACTCTTGGTTATTTATTTTTTATATGACTCTGAAGTTTAAATCGTTTAAAAATAGTTATTAAAATGTTAATTTTGGTGCCAGTTAGTGTCATAACAGACATACTAGCATATGTAATGCTTTAATATGTCAGTAGGCTATTTATCTTGGCAGAATATAGAGTTTAAAGTGGCGGCTTTAGGTAGGAGGTAAATCCCGGGGGTGGAGCATCATTCTTCCTGAGACGGGTGGAGCCCAGCCCCGTGTGAAGCCACGCCGGGAGAGATGCGTTTTCGGTCGTCTCACGTCCAGAAGAGGCTGAGCTTTTTATTAGAGGATATGCAAATCGAGCGTGGCTTTGTGAGCGTCACATGTGACACGTGGATTTACGACTTCCTCTTTGTGCTCCGTCCTCACGTCCGCAGGTCGGCCAGCTGATCAAAGAGGCGGCGGCCAAGAGCAATCTGAAGAGAGTGACTCTGGAGCTGGGCGGGAAGAACCCCTGCATTGTCTTCGCTGACTCAGATTGTAAGTGATGTGGTTCCCCCTCCCCCACCCACCCCCACCCAAAAGCAACAAAGCACTCACGCCACAAAGGATATTTGCTTGTATATGAGTGCATGTGCAAAGTAGATGTGTGTGTGTGTGTGTGTGTGTGTGTGTGTGTGTGTGTGTGTGTGTGTGTGTGTGTGTGTGTGTGTGTGTGTGAGAGACGTACATAGGCTTGCCCTTGCTTACCTCGGCTGCTAACCAGATAGCACTTTATTTACATGTGGGAGTTGTGCAGGTACCTACAATATTGTATTTTTCAAAGTTTATTTTTAAACTTAAAGCAGCAACAGGTTTTTGTTTTGTTTTTTTTGCTTAAACTACCATGACTTCTTCTTCTTCTTCTTCTTCTTCTTCTTCTTCTTCTTCTTCTTCTTCTCCTCCTTCTTCTTCATGCATGTTCCCTGTTTCCCAGGGGTCACCACAGCGGATTTGATAGTTTCCATCGGTACCCTGTGAGGGCACAGCACCGATGGCGGTCTTGTCAATCCACATAATGATTTGACAAAATTTTACATCTACAAATTTTACACTTTTATGTTTTTACGTTTTGTATGTATACAATTTTACATTTACACAATTTTTTGCTTAAACGTATCACTTATCACCATTAGAGTCATATTGGTGTCATAGTGTGACGCTACGGCAGAGTGACACAGTCACCATTCAGATGTGGTCCCTGGAAGCCGAGTAATGCATTTAGTCTGCCGGCGGGTTGAAAACCTCCCCGGCAGTGCAGGGATTGCTTTACAGCACACATACTGTAAAAGTATAGTAATTTCACTTTACCTCATCTGTGAAAACAGCTCCTCTCCTCTTTCACTATAGCCTTTTGAACCATGGTTTGTAAATGTTGCTGTGCTGTGAAGAAAAACAGCTCGGTGGTTGTTTTTGGTGACAAAAAAAGGCATTCCTGAAGTTAAGTTACCTGGCGGTGCTTTAAAATCTTCTGTTCGAAAGACAGAAGTGATAAACTCTTGCATCGAAAGCAAACTTGAATTAAAACTTAGAGGAATGTCATGATGAGTTCTGAAACATTAGAAGCTGCTCTCTAATAGAAGATTGGAATATTTCCCATGAGCCTGTTTACCCATTACCTATCCTTATTTGCATATTGGGCGGCATGGTGGCCCAGTGGTTAGCGCTGTCGCCTCACAGCAAGAAGGTCCTGGGTTTGAACCCCGAGGTTGTCCAACCTTGGAGGTCGTCCCGGGTCGTCCTCTGCGTGGAGTTTGCATGTTCCCCCCGTGTCTGTGGTGGGCTTTCTCCGGGTGCTCCGGTTTCTCCCGCCATCAGAAAGGCATGCATGTTAGGGTTAACACTCCTGTCTGGGCCCCTGACTGAGGCATGGTGAGACGAACTGGAGTTGGTCCCTGGGCGCTGCACGGCGGCTGCCCCCTGCTCCTAGCTACACAGCTAGGATGGGTTAAATGCGGAAAATCAAAAGAAAAAAATGTATTTGTGGACTTAAAAGTGTGTTTTCAATATGTGTAACGTTGGTACAACTTCACTCAGTGACGACATCGATCCCAAAAGAGGACCTGAAAATGCACATGTTGCCATGTGTTGCTGTGTCAGCAGAAACTCAGCATGGTTTCATTATTTACTATATGTGTGTGTGTGTGTGTGTGTGTGTGTGTTGGTGTAGTGCAGCTGGCTGTGGCGGAGACGCAGAAAGGGGCCTTCTACAACCAGGGCCAGTGCTGCACGGCGGCCTCGCGGGTTTTCGTGGAGGAAAGCATCTACGAAGAGTTTGTGCGCTGCAGTGTGGAAGGTGCGAAGAACATTGTCACAGGAGACCCGCTGGACCCACGGACCTCCCATGGACCTCAGGTAGCAACATATAGTAGAAGCAAAGGCCTTCGCACACCAAGTCCACATTTTTTGTCAAAACATTTTTGAAAAAATTCAGTATAATTTTTCTGCATTTGTTCACATTGGTGAATAAGTTCTCTGAGATTTATGAGAGCTGTTGGACCATGATGGTGAATTTTTTAAAAAATGCTCATGAAAAATTCAGACTTGGCGTGCAAAGGCCTTAATGTAGTACAATTTAATCAAGGTCGGCTTTTTGTTTGAGTTAAACTGTGGTGATGCTGGTAACGGCTTTGGTTTTTCACTATTCCGAGGTCCATTTGAAATGAAAAAGGGTTGCCGGTGCTGTGTCAGCATCTTTACTGCCAATGAACAAAACAAAAATGGCTCCAATCTGAATTTTACCCGGCGCTATTGTTGTCGTATTTGTTGGTTCTTCTACCGGCTTGGTCTGCCATAACTGTTTGTTAGCCGCCACGGCTTAATTTGCCCAGACGTGCCGCTACCTGCCTTATTCATCTGCGCTACACTGCTGTGACGGGGAAGTCAGCACGATGTGCTGTATTGTGTTATGTGGAGAAGTCCGACCAGACAGAGTCTGTTACGACGAGCAACTTCCTGCAGGGATTAGCTGTTGTCTGAAATATGCCAGCCGGTGAAAGTTTCAAAAAGTACATTTATCTGCATGTTTATCTTGAGAATTCATCTTCAGTATTCAGGATCTGTGAGGTTGCAAATTTGAAACACTGAGAAATGTCTTTATATTTGACATTATTTGATTGCTGGCTGTTGAGACTTAAAACTCAAAATCCTCTTCCCCCATACATTCACTTCATACATTCATTTGCAATTATTTCAAACCAAAAATGTTTTGCAATCAGAACACATTATTTCATTAACATAACTCTATTATTAACATTTAAAGGTGCTCATGTGTAGATCTGACACCAGGTGTATCTGGCGACCCCATCAGGCCCTTGCTGTTGACAAAGGCAACTAACCAACCAGAGTAGCCTACTAACCCCATTCAGAATTTTTCTCCATTTCTCATTGTAGTATTATTTGTCAATGAATAATACAGATTATGCAACTAAGTGTTGAGCATACACATGAAGTAAAAGAAATATCTTTTATCACATGAAATTCAAATTTGCTGTAAGTGCACGTTGGTTCGGTGATTATCTCCTGTACAAATAAGCATCATTGGGGGGTAGGAGGAGCAGTTTTACGTTGACTTTTTTTTTAACCCTTTGAAATACAGATGTGGCAACTTTGCTTTCCCTAATTGAGATGCAGGTTTGGTGGCATTTTGAGAGCCAGTCCAAACCTTTGACTGAAATCCACATGGGTGGCGTTCCGGGTGGCATGGCGGTCTATTTCTGTTGCCTACCAACACGGGGGTCGCTGGTTCGAATCCCCGTGTTACCTCCGGCTTGGTCGGGCGTCCCTGCAGACACAATTGGCCGTGTCTGCGGGTGGGAAGCCGGATGTGGGTATGTGTCTTGGTCGCTGCACTAGCGCCTCCTCTGGTCAGCCGGAGTGCCTGTTCAGGGGGGAGGGGGAACTTGGGGGAATAACGTGATGCTCCCATGCATTACGTCCCCCTGATGAAACTGTCAGGTGAACAGAAGTGGCTGGCGACTCTACATGTATCAGAGGAGGCATGTGGTAGTCTGCAGCCCTCCCCGGATCAGCAGAGCGGGTGGAGCAGAGATTGGGATGGCTTGGAAGAGTGGGGTAATTGGCCGGATACAATTGGAGTGAAAAAATCCATGTGGACGTGGGTATTACATTTTGTTCCATTAGTGATGGAAATGTCCCACATTTAAATGCAAAGCAGTGTTGGTGTATTTCTCTCTGTATGTTGAGGCCCTGTGTACCATTAGCATCACATCATTAGCAAGATGAAGTAGAGGAAGAGGAAGTAGACAGAGCCGTCCTGTGTCTGTCACTGAGGTGAATAGGAATCCATCATACTGCACATCTTAGACTATCATTGCCAGTTCATAGAATAAAATGTCCGCAAATTAGAAGGAGTCATTGTTTCATAAATCCAGCAGTGGTATTTAACCAAAGTCAACAGGGTAGGACTCTAATGTTGTCCTTTGTTCAAATTATAAAGTGGACAAATGAAGGATCAAGTTCAGTGGTCTTAGTTGTCCGTCCCTTGTCTGGATGTTTGTTTGGTTTTTTTTCTTTAAAGATAATAGCTAAAGGTCTCTCCGAGGCTGGAGCGGCACCTGCCTCCACTGATCTCCACCAGTCAAACCTGGTTTGCCAATTGCTTTTCAAAATGCCTTTCATAATGTCAAAAAGGTTTTCAATGTAATCCATGATTAGAGCAAAACTTTAGGCTCAGCTTTATTATCCCTAAAACATTTGATTGTGTACAATCACAGGAGAGGCAGTGGAGTTTTTAACTAGATCGTTTAACACAATCCTGGAAAGTGAGAGGATGCCTGAGGAGTGGAGAAGAAGCTTACTGGTACCGATTTTCAAGAACAAGGGCGATGTGCGGAACTGTAGCAACTACAGAGGTATAAAGTTGATCAGCCACAGCATGAAGATATGGGAAAGAGTAATAGAAGCTAGGTTAAGAGGAGAGGTGACGATCGGCGAGCAGCAGTATGGTTGCATGCCGCGAAAGAGCACCACAGATGTGATGTTTGCTTAGAGGATGTTGATGGAGGAGTATAGAGGAGGCCAGAAGGAGTTACATTGTGTCTTTGTGGATTTAGAGAAAGCATACAACAGGTTGCCATGAGAGGAGGTGTGGTATTGTATGAAGATGTCGGGAGTAGCAGAGAAGTATGTAGGAGTGGTGCAGACATGTATGAGGGCAATGTTACAGTGGTGAGGTGTGCGGTTGGAATGACAGATGGGTTCAAGGTGGAGGTGGAATTACATCAAGGATCGGCTCTGAGCCCTTTGTTGTTTGATGGACGGGTTGACAGATGAGATCAGGCAGGAGTCTCCATGGACTGTGATGTTTGCGGAGGACATTGTGATCTGTAGTGAGAGTAGGGTGCAGGTTGAGGAGAGCCTGGAGAGGTGGAGGTATGCACTGGAGAGAAGAGGAATGAAAGTCAAAGTCAGTTGGAGCAAGACGGAATACCTATTCGTAAATGAGAGGGAGGACAGCAGAATGGTGAGGATGCAAGAAGTAGAGGTGGCAAAGGTGGATGAGATTAAATACTTGAGGTCAGCTGTTCAAAGTAACAGGGAGTGCAGAAGAGAGGTGAAGAAGAGAGTGCAGGCAGGGTGGAGTGGGTGGAGAAGAGTGTCAGGAGTGATTTGTGACAGAAGGGTACCAGCAAGAGTTAAAGGGAAGGTTTACAAGATGGTTGTGAGACCAGCTATGTTATATGGTTTGGAGACAGTCACACTGCCGAAAAGACAGGAGGAGGAGCTGGAGGTGGCAGAGTTGAAGATGCTAAGATTTTCATTAGGAGTGACAAAGAAGGACAGGATTAGGAACGAGTATATTAGAGGGACAGCTCAGTTTTGACAGTTTGGAGACAAAGCAAGAGAGGCAAGATTGAGCTGGTTTGGACATGTGCGGAGGAGAGATACTGGGTATATTGGGAGAAGGATGCTGGAGCTGCCAGGCAAGAGGAAAAGAGGAAGGCCAAAGAGGAGGTTTGTGGTGAGAGAGGACATGCAGGTGGCTGGCATGACAGAGGAAGATGCAGAGGACAGGAAGAGATGAAAACAGATCATCTGCCGTGGCGACCCCTAATGGGAGCAGCCGAAAGTAGTAGTTGTCATAGCAGTAGTAGATTGTGTACAAGCCTAGCCTTCTTTAAATTCCGTCTTGATTTGGCTTTGGTAGACATCTTTGTTCAAGTGGATCCGAAGTCTTTACAAGAATCCATCAGCTTAAACTTGACAAATAATATATCTGAACTCTCCCCTGTCTGTCCTAGTTACCATAAAGGTTTCTCTCCTTGTCCATGGCTGTATTAGCAAAAGACATATTTGTTGTAACTATCCAGGGGTGTCTGGGACTATCAACTATCAGAACCACTATAAGAACACAGTAATATTTCTGCAGCCACTGGACTGGGCCTTGAAGACAGACTTTCATATTTGCTGATGACATAGTGCTTTTTATATCTAATCTGAAACAGTCAATTAAAACCCACGGTGAATTCTCAAGCTATAAAGTAAATAAGGCGCCATCCGTCATACCATATTTGAAAAAAAAATAATCTGCCATTTCTGCGTTCGAACTACTTTCTTCAATTCTCTATCAGGTTCTAAAACGACTGTAAACATAGTTTTCCTTTTACATTTCTTGAGAAAACATTTCGGTATGTTACCCCTCATTATAAATTCAACAAAAAACAAGATGTGTGACACAACCGTTTTGAAGGAAAAAGTCTATGCTCTGGCTTTCTTTTGTGGGAAAACAAAAATTACAACCAACCTCCACAATTTGCCCACATTACATGGAGGCAGGCTAAAAATGAGTGCTATTATTCCACAAATGTTAAACATAATCACACTGCAAAATGTGACCCTGTAATCACATCCACAGCTTAATGCACAATTAAATGGACAACCTTCAATATCTATGATGCATTAACATGATAAATTGAGAATTTTTCCCAAATGTTTGTATCAATTTCAGTCAGTTCCACTAAATGCTCCACCTCCTTTATATGATAGAATTTTTACATGGTATAATCAAAAACAAAGTCTAAGATGGAGTCTGTTGTATTTGCCATATGATAGAAAAGCCCTGTAATTACCTAAACTTTACTGGTACAACTGTACTACATATGTATGTGCGTCTGTGTTGTGGTTTCCATAATCATCAAACGTTCATTGGTTGAACATAGAGATGAATACAACTTTCACATTACCACCAAACCTATACTTATATTCTAAAAAAAAAAACTGACTAGATAAAACAGGAAACACATAATCCTTTTGTAATGACTACTATTGTCATCTAACACAAAATACAACATATTCTCTGAGAAATATCACAGTTGTCTGCCCTGACAGCAGCCTGAGAAATCCGAGTAAACTTTGGTGTATTTATGTTATGTACACATCAAATATACCATTGCAGGACTTTAGGGTCTACTGCTACTCTTTCAGCTGCTCCCGTTAGAGGGTTAGAGGTTGCCACAGCGGATCATCCATTTCCATCTCTTCCTGTCCTCTGCGTCTTCCTCTGCGTCTTCCTCTGTCACACCAGCCACCTGCATGTCCTCCCTCACCACATCCATAAACCTCCGCTTTGGCCTTCCTCTTCTCCTCTTCCCTGGCAACTCCATATTCAGCATCCTTCTCCCAATATACCCAGCATCTCTCCTCCACACATGTCCAAACCATCTCAGTCTTGCCTCACTTGCTTTGTCTCCAAACCATCCAACCTGAGCTGTCCCTCAAAGTACTGTTATTGCAGTACTTTGGGTACTGAAAAACCAACTATTAACCACCAGTTAAGAAATGTACCAAACGGTCAAAGTTCACATGTGTGCCATTAAGGAAGGACAGAAGAACTAAGGACATATGTGGTTCATTAATGGACAGTCTAAAATACAATAAACCTGACAGCTGTTACCCTCTATTTTGACCAAGGATATGGCATACAGATGATGTATCACTGAGCTTTTGTTACTATTATTATAATAATGATTTATTTCATGTGCATGTGAGAATGTTCTATATACTTAAAGACTTGCCAGATGTTCACCTCAGTCTAGCCTGTATTTGGCCCAGTGGATGTTTAGTGATGTATCTATTTTGAACTTCTGTCCCTTTGACTCCCCATTTTGTTTTTTACTGTGACCTGTATTCAGTTCATTATTTTGGGAGATTAGACCATAATGCACTCCTCTCCCGTTGAGTCCAAACCTTGAGTTCAAGTCACCCAGTTCAGCCGACAAGAAGAAGTTGAGAGAAGAGCTAAAGTGAAGGCTGGAAAAAAGCCTTGGCAGGCCTCAGAACAGCACAAAAGAACACATTGTACTGGCTTGAGTGTTAGCATTGTTGGTGCCCACTTTTCACTACCAACTTACTACTAACTAGCTAGCTACTTAATACCCGTCCATTACAGTGCCAAAGCATAGCTTGTATAGACATGAACCATTTGATTGTATCATCTGTTGATGGCCAATGTACAGCCAATAAATCAACAGACAACAGAGCTGGAGCAAGACCCATTTCATCTAAAGTCGACACTTTCAGTTTAGGGTGGAAGAACGTCCTTTTTATCTCTTTCTGTAAATAATGGTGCGTTCTCAGTTGCTAGTATATTCAATGATTCTATCTGCAATCTTTCTGAGAGGCATGTACACATTGGGTGACACGATGTGTTTTGAAATGGGAGAGCAACAGGCCGGAAAATCGTTGCAGCTTTCTTGCAATCCGCTCGTCATGTGGTTGGGAGGTTTGTATCCCAGACTCGCCGCAACCGGTCACAGCCAGAGCGTCCATGGGGTAAGGCATTCATTTGGCCACCCTTACCCGAGGGATAGTGGATGTAGATCGTTGTAGTGTTCGGGGACTCGTCGTTCTCCAGCGACCCCTCTGGCCCATCCAGGCAGCTGCAGCCAAACAACCGAAAGCATTCTCCCTACGTCTCCTTCGCGGCCTGAAGGTGATGCAATCCATGCGAGGCTTCAGCATGTAAAATAGCGAGAGCAGCCGACACGCGTTTGAAGGAAGCTGGGTGTTACGACTATCTCCGTCCTGTGGAAACGTGAGCCAGGGGAGTTATTCGACAAGAGTTCAGGCCATATGCCATTGGGTTAATCGGGTGGGATAAGGGGAAAAACTAGAAATAAATTTATATAATATACATTACTGTCCATTATAGCCAGAGAATAAACGTTTTTAATCACCTGTAACTGCAATTTCACCCAACCTAATGCCTTAAATGTAATTAAATAATGTATTGCATGAGGGTCTAGTAACTTCACTACATTTTAATTTTTTTTTAAAACCATAACTGCAATTTACGCAATCTAGGTCTTTCAGTTGGATCAGTTAATGTAATGAATTAGTGCCTATTTTCCCCCAGCAATTTTCCAGTTTCTAAATACGTACTACATATACATTCTTTAAAATGATAGCATACAAGCGACATAGGCATACACTTTTTCTCTGCACCTATAACTCGCAGAATTTTTGTGTTAGCGCTCTCAAATTTTGTCACAAAGTACCTGTATTTGTCTACTACAAATAGCAATGTTTCCAACTACTACTGCTTTCGGCTGCTCCATTTCTTCCTGTCCTCTGCATCTTCCTCTGTCACACCAGCCACCTGCATGTCCTCCCTCACCACATCCATAAACCTCCTCTTTAGCCTTCTTCTTTTCCTCTTCCCTGGTACCTCCATATTAAGCATCCTTCTCCCAATATACCCAGCATCTCTCCTCCACACAAGTCCAAGCCATCTCAATCTTGCCTCTCTTGCTTTGTCTCCAAACCGTCCAACCTCTCCAACTTCTCCAACTATATCACAGAATTCAGTAATTGATGGTAAATACAAGGATTTCCATTGTTACAACCCATCCCACTGCTGGGGTAAGTTTCAACAATAAGAGTGAAGAATTAAAAGTTGAAACCCCACCACAAACTATGCATCTAAATAAGTTTATTTTCCATGTGCAAAAACGTAAACATCTTTCTGTGGTTCACCAAGAACAACAAGAATATCTCAGGTCTTGTTACTCATTCTGGTCAGATTCTAATTCTTGGTGATTTCAATATTCATCTTAATAAGGCTGCTGATCCTCTAAGTAAAGCCTTTCTGGCACTAGTTGATACTTTTGGGTTCATTCAGTTTGTTGACTCATTGCAGTGGTAACACCCTTGATTTGGTTTTATCTAAAGGGATATCTGCTTCTGATCTGACTGTCTTGCCAACCACATCTGCTGTGTCAGATCATTTTCTCTTCAATTTGAAGCATTATTGGCCTGTTCTGTTAATGTCGGCACAGATGTAATTGCCACCCGCCACATCGGTCTATCCACTGTAGCTGCATTTGGCCAGCAGCTGCAGGAAGTCTTGGCTCTTTTCACTGTAGCGACAGACTGTTAAAAATTTCCCTAGTGACTTAAATGTGTCCCTCTCTAGTCTCATCAGTTCTGTTGCACTTCTCACTAATAGAGCTAGGTGACAAAAGAGGCCTACACCCTGGTTTAACGATGATACACATGCTGTTAAGTGGCCCTGCAGGACACTTGAACATAAATGGCGACAATCAAAACTGGAAGTTTCTTACCTATCTTGGCATCAGTGTTTATTGAAATATAAGCATGCTTTATGCTTTAGCTGCTGCGAAAGCAGCGTATCTCTCTTGCTTAATCAATATTAATAAACATAATCCCAGATTTCTCTTTGACACCATATCTACATTTACTAAAAAGCAGCTGTCTATTAGCTCCTCACCATTCATTGCCCATGAGTTTCTATACTTTTCTGCAATAAGGTTGATGAGCTCATAAACAAAATTTGTTCTTCAACTCCAGCTACTCCTGTAGATCATGTCTTACCAAATTCATACCTATACAATGAGTCACTGATTGTCCCTGTTATTACATCTTTTGAGGCTATCTCTCTTGATACTTTGAGTAAGTTCATGTCAGATTCTAAACCAACTTCTTGCCTACTTGACTCTTTACCAGCAAAACTTTTTAAAGACCTCTAGCCTTTTCTGGGACCTACAGTGCTAGACATGGTTAATTTATCATTTACTACTGGCACTGTTACCAGCAATTCTAACACAGCTGTGGTCAAGCCTCTACTTAAGAAACCACACCTTGATCCAGGTTTTCTTAATAACTGTCAACCAGTTTTTCATCTTCTGTTTGTTTCTAAAGTAGTAGAGAGAGCTATGTGTCAACAACTTTTGACCCATATAGAAGATAATTATATGAATCTTTCCAATCAGCTTTCAGGGCCTGTCACTCCATTGAAACTGCTCTGACCAGAGTGGTGAACGATCTTCTACTAGCTATGGACTCTGATTCCACCTCTGTGCTTCTACTATTGGACCTCAGTGCAGCCTTTGACACCATTGATCACTGTATTAGACAGAATAAATTGTAATTTTGGTGTCTCTGGCTTTGCTGTCTCTTGGCTTAAGTCCTACTTATCTGGAAGAGCATATTGTGTCTGCTATAATGATATTCGAAGATTCGAAATTCTCTGACGGTAAATATGGCATACATCAGGGCTTGGTTCTTGGCCCTTTATTTTTCTATCTTTTTTCTTTTCTGTCTCTCTCAATGATGTCTTCTCCTTTCTCTTCTCCTGTGTATGTGAATGGTGTGAAGCAAGTCTCCCCTGTGTGCATATGTAGTCTGTCCTGTGAGGACTACATCGTGATGGTGATCACGTGGCTCAGGTCCTTGGCTGTTCAAGTGACATCTGGACACCACTTGGCATCCTCCTCATCATATTCTTCATATATCTCATAATTCCATTGTATTTCTGTTATCCTCTTTCAATGTGTTCTGTAAATTGTGTACACACAACATCCATTGCATGTCTGTCTGTCTTGTGAGAGAGATCCCTCTTCTGTTGCTCTCCCTGAGGTTTCTCCCTATTTTTCTCCCTGTTAAAAGGTTTTTTTAGTGAGTTGTTCCTTATCAAATGCGAGGGTCTAAGGACAAGCTGTTGTATTGCTGTAAATCCCACTGAGGCACATTTGAAATTTGTGATAATGGGCTATACAAATAAAACTGACTTGACTTGACTAGGTGGTAAGTATCAAAGTAACTTCTCAGTACCCAGCGTTTCCCAACAGAACATCCATCCATCCATCCATCCATTATCCAAACCGCTTATCCCAATTGGGGTTGTGGGATGCTGGAGCCTATCCCAGCAGTCATTGGGTGGCAGGCGGGGAGACACCCTGGACAGGCCGCCAGTCCATCACAGGGCCGACACATTCACACCTAGGGACAATTTAGTACCACCGATTCACCTGACCTACATGTCTTTGGACTGTGGGAGGAAACCGGAGCACCCAGAGGAAACTCATGCTCACACGAGGAGAACATGCAAACTCCACACAGAGGATGACCTGGGATGACCCCCAAGGTTGGACAACCCCGGGGTTCGAACCCAGGACCTCCTTGCTGTTAGGCGACCGCAGTAATCACTGCTCCACCATGCCGCCCCCAACAGAACATTGCCCAGAGAATCACACTGCCTCCGCTGGCTTGCCTTCTTCCTATAGTGCATCCTGGTGCCATCTCTTCCCCAGGTAAATGATGCACAAGCACCCAGCTAGCTGTACACATGATGTAAAAAAAACCAACGTGATTCGACAGACCAGGGCACCTTCTTACATTGCTCCATGTTCTGGTTCTGATGCTGACATGCCCGTTGTAGGCGCTTTTAGTGGTGGACAGGTGTCATCATGGGCACTCTGACCGTTCTGCAGCTACACAGCCCCATATGCAGCAAGCTGTGATGCACTGTGTTCTGACACAAATCTATCATAGCCAGCATTAACTTTTTCAGCAATTTGAGCTACAGTAGCTTTTCTGTGGGATTGGACCAGACGGGCTAGCCTTCACTGCCCATGCACGTCAATGAGCCTTGGGTGCCTATGATCGTGTCACCGGTTCACCGGTTGTCCTTCCTTGGACCACTCTTGGTAGGTACTGACCACTGCATACCGGGAACACCTCACAAGACCTTTTTGGAGATGCTCTGTCCCAGTCATCTAGCCATCACAATTTGGCCCTTGTCAGTGTCGCTCAGATCCTTACGCTTGCCCATTTGTCCTGCTTCCAAACATCAATTTCAAGAACTGACTGTTCACTTGCTGCTTAATAGATTCCACCCATTGTAACAAGATAATCAATGTTATTCACTTACCTGTTGGTGGTTTTAATGTTTTGGCTAGTCGGTGTGTGCTGCTATGCAGACTTCCTGACCTAGAAGAAAGTAAAAATAGTACCTGAATACATACACATAGATAACTGATACATACACTAGTAGCCAATTCCTGCTTAGGTCTAACATGCTAATCTGCATCTGTCAGATGCACAGTAGGCCTACCTCATGTGGAGTGAGTCCAAAATACAAGTCTGCGGCCTCGGTCAAGTAACCAGTCAACACATCTTCTTGCTGCGCATTGAAGACTTTTTGCCTGCTGTGATAAGCCGGCTGTCTTGATCTGAGGTTTTGTCATTTCTTTCAGTATCTGTCCAATGTCACATGGCAGAAAGAGTGTTCTTTTGCAACGGACCTTGCTGTCTTTCCCTGCCTCACATCATCTGATGCAGATTTAAGTACATGTGCAGGCACACCCCTCAATTTATCTCACCCACTGTCTTGGCATGCTAAAAAAGGAGTAGGATAGGGAAAATGTGTTTAGTTGACATTACATGGTGAGTTGCAACACAGTTTTAAAAAGGTGTTACAACTAACCCCACCCCTGTCAGCCATTGTTTAGCTATAGCTGTAGAAGCATGGTGGTTTGAAATTGGCATAGATGAAGTGCCTCACATTTTACCTAAGAGACTGCTCTCTGGTATAATACAAGTTACACTATTCTAACCTCAACAGCATCAGTACTCATCAAACTATAGACTTGGTCCAAAATATTAATTTCTGACCTAATGAGCAGGTTTTTTTTTTTTGGCTGTAAAATCTGCATACTTCTTCACACAGCTACTCAATTCCACATGTAAGGTCAGGAAGGAAGTGGTCATACGTCAAATTCATGACATGATTCTTAGGTCATCCCTTCTTGGTGAAAGTTATGCTGTTACAACCTTTCCCTGTCTCCCTGTGTACTTTTGATTCAGACCGACTCAAAGCAGTATTTTTAATTTCAAATTGCATTTTAATGACAGAAAAACAATGGGGATGCATAAGCACAAGTTTTCTCCCCATCATTTAATAAAGGAGATATAGCTGCTTGGCTTTCTCCTTTGTTCAGGTGCCTTCGCTGTACAACTGAAGTCTTTTTTTTTTTGCTGGTTAGTTTGCTGTTGAGCTAAGTCAGTTTTAATTTGAGCAAAGGACGCTGTTCCTCCATTATTTGACGGCTGAATGTCCTTTTCTTCCACAACTGATGCAGATTGACCAGGAGCAGTTTGATAAGATCATGGAGCTGATAGAGAGCGGGAAGGAGGAGGGAGCCCGGCTGGAGTGTGGAGGGAAGGCCGTGGGAGACACGGGGCTGTTTCTCCAACCCACCATATTTTCTGGGGTGAAGGACCACATGCGCATCGCCAAGGAAGAGGTTTGACACTCATTCATAAAAGTAAACTTGGCACAGAGGAAGCGGTGGACTCTAATTGTGTTCAACACTGACACCCTGTGGCGTAATGGCGCCACTACAACAGACCGATATGAGAACGCTCACCTAGCGCCACAAGTTTGAGATGGGGTTTTTTCTCAACAATAATTTGACTTTTGATTCAACTCCTTTGGATAACCATGACCTGGATGAATGAGAACATTCCCAGACAATAATTTGATTTGTTGTAACATTAATTGAGTTGTAAAATTATCTCGTCTCAACGATCTGTCTTTGTTCAATGTTCCTTACTAGATTTTTGGACCAGTGCAGTGTATATTTAGCTTCAAAAGCCAGCAGGAGGCCATAGAGAGGGCAAACAGCACTGAATATGGACTGGTGGCAGCAGTGTTTACCAGATGTCTGGACCGGGCCCTGTCTGTCTCTGCAGCCCTGGAGACAGGCACTGTGTGGTAAGTTCCTACTCGCCTTCATGTGCTCACACTCTTTTATCAAATTGTCCTTTCAGTCCTACTGCTGCCCATGTGCCCCCCCCCCCCACCCCCAAGATAGAAAGGATCTGCACCCCAAGGCGAAGCCAGTACAGCTTTCTAGACAAGGACACTGTTTACACAAGAGGAGTGGGAAAGGAGTTAAAGTGAGGGACGTTTACTGGAACAACAAATACATTTTAACCAATCCATTCAATCATGGTAGCAATGATTCTGTGAGGGCTGAAGGTCCAAAATGAAAGCAGCCACTAGGGGGCAATAGTGACGGACGTCCACAGAAAAGGCCATTCTTTCTCATTGCTCGTCAAACTCAACATGCTGTCGCGTCTAAACCAGTTTGTTTTGAGCGGGGCTGGTCGGTGGATTCATGTTTCAGTTTGCTCTTTTATGAAAGATCCTCCCTCTGTTCTTCTTTCCGTTTTCTAATCAGAAAGTTAGGTTGATGGGTGGTACACCAGCCATGCAACTCTTAAGTGTGGCCTGAGCTGGTGCCTGATGGAGAGCGTCAACAAAGAAACACCAGCTAACAGTCTTCTCCTCTTTCTCTCCCCGCCTCTTCCTCTTTGTTTGTCTCTCTCTCAAGGGTGAACTGCTATAATGCCCTCCATGCCCAGACTCCCTTCGGAGGTTGCAAGATGTCCGGCGTCGGACGAGAGCTGTAAGAGCCACGTCTCTCTCACCGTAACACAGCTGTGCATGTTATTTGTCGTTGTTGCGTTAGTGTGTGTGTGCTCACCCCCCGTCCTGCCTTGTGTCGTGTCTCAGCGGCGAGTACGCCCTGGCAGAGTACTCCGAGGTGAAAGCGGTGACCATCAAGCTGAGGGAGACCCTGTGAGGGACACGGCGGGATCCTGCCTCGGCCTCCAGCACCACGTCCCCCGTCCGACCGAGTGGGGCCGCAGCTCCATCTTTAACACTTTACCCCCCCCCCCCTTTCCCTGTCTGCCTCCCGTCTTCACAGCTGCCGGCCGAGTCAGTAAGAGCGAGCGGCGTGGCGAGCTGCGGGCCACGGGCGGGAGGAGCTACCTGAGTACATTAACACAGAGGCCCCGAGGAGTTCATTAAAGGAAGTCACCCCGTCCTGTCACCCGTCTTCCTGTCCCGTTTTACTGTGAAACGCACGAGACGGGAGGGAGGTCCCTCACGAAGACACGTGGCCGTGTATAAATAAATACCCCAACAAACGATTTCTTTCTTGTATTAGAGGATAATGTCAGCGTCATGTATGGAGTACTGTTGTTTATGAGGACAAGTATGTCAGCCGTAGTTGTGCATGATCTGGTGAAACGCCGTCCCCCGCGCCGCAGCACGTGGGCCGGCCGCGGGGGGGGGGGCGAGGCCGGAGCGTGCGTGGCCTCCTCTCCTTAAATGCTCCGCAGGTCACGATGCAGTAAAGAAGCCCTTCCTTCTCGTCTCGTCTCAGAAGTGTTTATGTTGGTGTGACGTCATCAGATCTGAACGGGGAGCATTTTCCCGCCCTTTCAGGTAGCGGAAGGAAGTCCGCTCCGTTCCACGTGAGGTCATATGTACCGGCGGGACACTGTCAACGGGAGGTTTCCCCCACCTGGGCGGTCGGCGGCGGAGCTCCCTCCTCTTTCCTCCCCGGCGTTTGAACGTGTGTGTTTTACATGACGTGTGACATGTTGGCCTTCAGATAGATGTGATGTTAACGGGGCGGCGCGTGGCGGAGGGCTGCCTCTTTCCGGGGGACCTCCACGCTGCAGGTCCTTGTTGCGGAAGTTGTCAAAGGGAAAATAAAAAAATGTCTTTCCTGCACGTTGTGTGGCTGTTTGTGTGGGTAAAGCTGCAGCACAACACAACCGAGTCAAGCCGGGGGGGTGTTTGTACAGCCCGGCATCACCAATTACACGTTTGCCTCAGGGGGGCGTTACAGCAACACGACATCCTGTCCTTACACCCTCGCATCCGGTAAGGAACAGCTCCCTAAAACCCTCCCACAGGGAGACCGAATGAGGAGGAACCTCGGGGGGGGGGGGAGGAGGAGGAGGGACGGACAGCGTGCGGTGGATGTCGTGTTTACACAGGTCGCACAACACCACACTGAAAGAGCATAACACCGTTCTAACGGCGCCATGAGAGAGATGCGGAGGGTGGTTATTACACCACGGTCACTAGCCAAAGACCGGAATCAAGACCTTTAGCCTCGTCCGTGGTCCCTTGAGGACGTGTCGGCTAATAAAAGAAAAGCGGGTGTGCTCGTTGTCCACGTGTGCTGCTGTGTGCAGGAAACCCTGCAGAATAACCAGTCCAGCCAGTCCAGGGGGCAGCTGGGTGGGTGCAGGGTGGTGGGGGTAGCTGGGTGGGTGCAGGGTGGTGGGGGCAGCTGGGTGGGTGCAGGGTGGGGGGGGGTAATTGGGTGGGGGCAGCTGGGTGGGGGTAGTTGGGTGGGTGC